>NC_092374.1:45740951-46043982 GCF_030028105.1 Mobula birostris | reverse complement strand
CCTAGTTTTGGAGTCCCCTACCCTGAGTAAAATAAAACCATTACTGTCCACTTTATCTATGCCTTTCCATCTCTTTCCTGAGGATCATGAGAGGGCTGATTGTCTGTTAATTTATCAGACTGGGTTTGCCCTGCTCATTGTACATGGACAGATGACTGTGTTGTATTTGCATATTATTACTTCTGTTTGCCATTTTTGGATCATTTATAAATATTTCTGCATCAAACTAATACCTGAGAGATATTAACTATTAGCTATTCCATGCTGACACAAAAGACTGCAGATGTTGTTTGTGATGCATGGTTTTGACACAAAATGTCCAATAGATGTTGATTAATGCACTGAATTGCTCCATCAGGTTGTTTGTGCTCAACTCACTGTCAGGTCTGCCAAGAGTTAGTGAGCCATTCCAATCAAACGTCCAGTTATAAAACTAGCCACATCCTCCTGCTCAACTTCCCTATATGTCTATTTCCTTTGAAGTTTTGATGTTATCTCTTACAGGGAATACATTAGTGTTTAATGGTAGGCCAGGTGCTCTTTCTTTTTGAAACTTTTTCAAATTTAATACTATGTGCAACCTCCACTGGATATATTGCTCAGACACTACACTTGCTCATAAGACAAAGTACTGAAAGAAAAGGGATGCATGGCATTTGAACAAATCAATGAATACAGAAAAAGGACCATAATTATAATTTTCAAAATGTATTATTTTCTGATTGCATGATTACTAATTTCACTGGAGCAGTGTGATCCAGTTGCAAATTTTAAAAAAACCCTGTTCATGTTATTTGCATATAAAGTGTTCTATAAACTGACTGTCAAACAAAAGGTCACTTTTAAACATATCTCTATTATTAGCTAGATGGAAGATTACTCGACAGAATTTCAAACTATTCTGCATAATCAGCAACTTTTTACATGGTTTCCTGGCTTCGTTCCAGCAGTATTTTACAGGGGTAGTGTAACTCATATGATTTCTGAAAAATAAATATTATTTGACAAATGCCTAGCTGTGATGTACATTCTTGTATGAAGTTACTTTTTGAGTCAGAGCTTGCTACTGCTTTCATCAGGATAACATTAATCAACATGAACTGGCTTCTTGCCTTTGGTGCTGAAGTATTTTTGGATTATTTAAACATGCATCAGACATTAAGTGCTCTGTTGTTGACATTTACTGCAAATTAATACCCAAGAAAGCACTGGTGATTTTGCTAGATTTCCACTTACTGCATTGTGTGGCACTCTTTTCTCATCTTGTCTGAAATATGGGACTGAGGAACATTACAAAAGTTATTCTTCAGCTAATAGTACAAATATCAATTACAAAACTTGCCTGTCTGCTTATATGACACAAATGAGCAATTTGGTTTGTGGTTTAATCCAATTGATAAGCCATTGCCTGTGGTTTTTCCCACTGACTCATTTGCCAAGTGATTGACTCATGACAGCTTCCTTAAAGTGAATGAGACACTTTGCAACCTTGTTATCATATTTCATTCACTGATGCCCTTCTGACGGCATGCCAGTACATTACTGGGACTGTTCTGCAATGGGTTCCATGGCAGAACATGCTGTACTTTGTTATCTTCAGACTTGTCTATTCCATTGTGTTCCCAGATGACCGCCTTCATTTTATTCTCTGTAAACTCTACTGTCCTTCATGTAACAAACAATCCACTGCAGGGACTCAATAAATCAAGCAGCATCTGTGAGACGAAAAAATTGCCAATGTTTCAGGTTGAAACCTTAAGTCAACACCTGAATCCTCCCACAAGTGCTGCTTGACTTGTTAAGTTCCTCAACAGATAATTTCTTACTCAGGGTTTCTGGCATCTTGTGTCTACTTTCCATTTAAGCTCTACTGCCTCTTTTCCAACTCTCATCTTCACATTCATTATCACTCCTGCATCTTCAGATCTATTTCAGCTCCCATTTGAAAAGCAGCTCAATGTTAAGGTCCTCATCTTTATTTACAAATCTTTCCTTGTCTTACCCCTCCCTTTCTTCTGAATAATCTCTGTGAATACAGACTTGCACCTCTGTGCATTAAATACCATCATTGGATATACTGTACCTCTGTGAAAGGTAATTTAAATTCATTTTAAACAGAAGAATAACAAACAAACCTCCTGTACTTATTTTTACAATGAGAATTTGTCATTCCTTTCCAACAGGGATCAACATAAAGTGCTCTCTTGAACTCATCAGGCCCCATTATATGTTCCCTTGAAATTTACTGAGTTTACAGAATCATAACAACACACAAAGCACTGGGGAAACTCAGCAAGTCAGGCATCATCGAAGGACAAAAATAGAGAGTCAATATTTCGGGTTGAGTTTTTTTTCATTGAGGCTGGAAAGAAAAGGGGAGATAGCTGCTGGAAAAAATTGGGGTAAAGGTGGAGCAAAAACTAGCAGGTAATAGGCAGATGAAGGGGGGGTAAAAGGCTGATAGGGGTGGGAATGATATCAGAAGCTGGTTGGTGATATGTGGAAGTGATTAAGGACCAAATAAGATGGAGTTTGAAAGGGGAGGACAGTGAATCATGGAATAAAGTGACAGAGATGGGGAGGGGAACGAGTGGATGGTATGTGTAAGTGGTAGGTGGATGAAGAGGGTGGGGAAGGGGAAAGTGATAGAGTGGTGGGGGACAGATGTTTTAGGAGCAGAGAGAAATGAGAAATGGGGGAAATGGGTCAGAGGTCAGCAGTTAACCAGAGGTCTGAGAATTCAACATTCGTGAGGTCAGGTTGGAGACTGACATGTTCATATAGCAGAGAAACAGGCCATCTCGTCGATGGCAACCATGATGCTTTCCTTTCCTGTGCTTCCTTAAAACTTAACAGATTTTGCTGTAAATTTTATGATCCCTGTGTAATATTTAAGATCGCGAATTAAACTCATATTTTAATTCTAACTTAGTTAAAGAAGATATGTTGGGATTAGTCTGGAAATTCTGTTGCCTAGCACCAATAAAGTCCTAATGGTGTTAGATAAACAGAGTTTTATTGTACAATGATGCTGGGTAGATACTCTCCCATAATGTAGTGTTTTGTTTTGAAGTCCATAAGTGTTTTATTTGTCTCCATCCAAAACCTAGCCACAAATTGGGATCAGATACTTTGTATGTGAAGAGGACACTTGTGTGACTTCATAAGATCATAAGTTATAGGAGCAGAATGAGACTGTATGGCCCATCGAGTCTGCTCCACCATCATCATCATGGCTGATCCAGTTTTCCTCTCAGCCCCAACCTCCTTCTCCCCGTATCCTTTCATGCCCTGACTAATCAAGAATCTATCAACCTCTGCCTTAAATATACCCAATGACTTGGCTTCCATAGGCACCTGTGGCAACAAATTCCAGAGATCTGCCACTATCTGGCTAAAGAAATTCTTCTTAATGTCCATTTTAAAATGATGTATTTCTATTTTAAGGCTATGTTCTCTGGTCTTAGATTTCTCCTCCATAGGTGTGGAGTTCTGATCTCCATACTTGAGGAAGGATATACTGGCTTTGGAGGCAGTGCAGAGGAGGTTCATCAGGTTGATTCCAGGGATGAAGGGGTTAAGCTATGAGGAGAGATTAAATCGCCTGGAACTATACTCTCTGGAGTTGAGAGGAATGAGGGAAGATCTTATAGAAACAATTTGAAAGGGATAGATAAGATAGAAGTAGGAAAGTTGTTTCCATTGGTAAGTGAGACTAGAACTAGGGGACACTGCCTCAAGATTCAGGGGAGAAGATTTAGGACGGAGATGAAGAGAAACTGTTATTCCCAGAGAGTGGTGAATCTGTGGAATTCTCTGCCCAGGGAAGCAGTTGAGGCTTCCTCACTAAATATATCTAAGAAACAGTTAGATAGCTTTTTACATAGTAAGGGAATTAAGGATTATGGGGAAAATGCAGGTAGATGGGGTTGAGTTTACGGACAGATCAGCCATGATCTTATTGAATGGCGGGGTAGGCTCAATGGGCCGGATGGCCTACTCCTGCTCCTATTTCTTATGTTCTTATATTCTTATAGGAAATGTCCTCTCCACATCCACTCTATCGAGTCTTTCAATGTTCGATAGGTTTCAATGAGGTCACTGTCATTCTCCAGTGAGTAGAGAGCCAGAGCCTTCAAACACTCTGCATATGACAAGCTTTTCAATCTCAGAATCATTTTTGTGAACCTCCTCTTCTTTCCGATGTTAGCACATCCTTTCCTAGATAAGGGGCCCAAAACTACTCAGAATATTCCCAATGAGGACTCAACCCCAGTGCATATGCTCTTTCTTTCTCAATTTGAGATTGCATCAAATAATGTGGACTGCCATCCTTTTCTATGCAAAGTTATTTTCTGCTTTTGAAGCTTTTCACATTGAATCTGGCTTTATTGAGAGAAGTGCAGGGCCAAGTTGAAGACTGATGGGTGAACAGGAAATTGTCCAGCCATGTGTAGTAGCTCCTGATACTGTAAAACAGCAATGAACAGGAGTTTATTTATCAGGAAATAAATGAAAAAGGTAGAAGTTAAACAAATGATTGTCCTGATAAATATGTAATCATACTCATAAAATGCTAGTATCTTAATAAAAGAATTTCTACTCACTGTGTTCTCCATAGAAATACCAAGCTGCACTATCTTTAGATTCAATGCTTTGCAGAAGAAAGCTGTTATATTTAGAAAGGTACCTGCCTGCCCGCTTTCTTCATCATATATTTTCCCATATCTTTTCTCCTTTGTCACACCCTAGCTATCACACAAGTTGTTTCAAGAAATGTTGCACTTCCCATTTTCTCATGCAGTGCAATACGCGAGAGTCAAGGAATGTGTAAACCTGTTTCAGAAAACCTGCAATTAGAATCCAGGACTCACAGTGTTTAACTGTGTTTCCAAACACTACTGCAGTGGCTGTGTGTCTAGGGAGATCATAAACTCCTTGAATCTACACAACAGGGAACTGTGAAATGCCGTGAAGAACGAGACAGAACTCACAGATTCACTTGAGTTTCACACTGCATAAATGAAACTGGAACATTATAAAAATGTTCCCTTATCTCAGCAGCCATTAAGTGTGATGAGGCAAATAAGTTCTGATCGCAGAATTCGAAGGAAAATTATGTAATACTGGGAGAGAAAAATGAGCAAGTATTTTTAACAAAATTAAAGTCCAATATCAACTGTGCAGATTGTCTTCATTTCCATATGGAGTTAATGTTTCATTCCTTCCATAATGTTCAGAACAAAAAAAAAACATTTCTCTCAACTTATCTCTCACAAAGAGCAGTTACTAGATGTGAGGCACAGGGAAGTGTAATCTCTGCCCACTGGCACCTGATAGTCATTTCCTGGAGTTCCTTTGCAACTAACAGGACCAGTTAATGTCTCTGCAGTCAATGCCAGAGTGAATTGCAGTACCTTGTGGATCATTCCTGTAGGGAAGTTTCCCAGTGTTTGCCAACAAAACAGACTGTTACCTAAAGGTCACATGACCCATCTCCTGGGTCAGAAAGGCAGGTGCATTATTTAATGACATAGAAATGGAATCAATTCTGACAGAATTGCTGGTAGTATCCTTGAGTATTATACAAAAATGGCTTTTATTCTTAATCATTCATACTATTGAAAGTGCAATATTAGCCATAGCAACGCATCAACTACCTTGACCTCAAATACCCTCTTGGATTCTAATCCTTTCCTACACTTTGTTGGATCTGATTTACAACCTATTTCATTTCAATTTTTACAGCCTGTTTCACTTCAGTTTGCTATGTTATTGTATTTGCGTCCAGGCTTTAATGCATGTTCTTTTTAACTTCACTATTTTTCAAACCCAAGCGAGGACCATTGTCACACATCCCATGGGGTTATTCCACAATATAACTGGTATGAAGTGTTTCAATGTTTACTAGAGGAAGCATAATATTTGCAGCCATCAACAAATACTTTAATGTGAGACAGAAACCCAGAAGAAAGAGACCAGCAGCAACGTGCACCTCCCAACAGAAATGTTAAAGAATCATATAATTAGTAAAGAAAGCTACCCTTTCAAAGAAATCATGCATTTTGGGCAACGCTAACTCTGTTAATATTTGCAAACTATCCATTATTCCCCATGAGATTGTGGTGATGATTTATCTTCTTGAACCTTTACAAGCATTGTCATGAAGTTAGTACTCAACATGCTGCAGATAGGGGTTTGATCCAGTAACGACCGGTAGGTCAGAATGATGTGAAGCTTGGGCAGAAAACTGTAGATGACATTATTAGCATGCATGTGCTGACCTTGTCCTTGCATGAAGCCCATATTTGGGAGGTGATCTGAGGAAGCTTTGACACATTGGTGCAGAGGATCTGTCCTCCTACACACTACAGCAACAGGCCAGTGGTGGTGAGGGGGGTGAATAATTTGGGTGACAGTCATATCTGCTGATTTGTTCTTGAGCATTTCAAGCTGTTTAAGTGTAATTACAGCTGATCTTGTGCAGATATTTGGAAAGACTTTTTTAAGATCATGCTTCTGCCTTTTTCCTTCTAGGTGTTGAGGACACTTTGTGAGGTTGGGATGTGAGATATTAGTCACAGGATACCCAGTCTCCAACCTGCCTTTACAGTTACAGTATTGGGTTAAATCAGGTTTGATGCTGAATCCTGGGATATTGATGTTGGGGATTCAACCCTTGGAATTAAATGGAGAACTTGATCCTCATTGTCTGTTGAACTGTTTTTGTCCCACCCATAGTCCTAACAGTGAAAAAGAGTGTACAAGGTAAAGAATTCATAGTAAAGTGTAGCAACCAGAGAGAAAGTGCAGTGCAGGTGCAAGGTCATGACAAGCTAAAGCCAAGTGTCCATTTTATTGTACTAGGGAACCATTCAATAGTCTTTTAATAGCAGGATAGAAGCTGCCTTTGAGCCTTATGGTATGTGCATTCTGACCTTTGTATCTTCTGCCTGAAAGGACAGGGGAGAAGAGTGAAAGATTAGGATGTCATTCAGCATCAGACATCAACAATGAACCTCAGCCTTTGATGCTGTGGGGCAGCAGCTCTACTAGCTCTGAGTACTGGAGGCTTCCTATAGCTAAACATCATTCCCGTGCCTACAAGCTAAAGGCAGGAAGATGGAATTAGCACATGGGATGGCAACCCAGCTGGGATGGACCAGTTGGGTTGAAGGATCTGTTTCCATTCTGTGTGACTCTATACCCAAGATTCCTAGGCATAATTATATATGGCATTAGCTGGATTACAGTGGAAATTGCTGCTTTATGTCTGCCGACAAGACAACATGGCATGAAGTTTGCTGTTCCCTGCTACATGTTTTCAGCACGAGGTTCACAGTTTGCTGAATGCCACAAGCCTCCGCAGAAGTTGTGTTCACAATTCATGTTTCAAATTGGAATTAAATCACCAAAGTTCAAAAGTTCAAAGTACATTTATTATCCAAGTATGTATGTGTTATACAACCTTAAGGTTTGTCTCTGTAACACCCTGCTTAAGATTTTATTGCTCATTTTTGTAGGGTATTTCATTTAATGGTTTACGATACAAGCAGTGTGTTCAGCTGGGAGTGCTTGGGTTATCATTTAAGATAAGGGGTTGTGATGTTCAGGATATAGTGTCATCCAATCAGGGTGGTGGAATTGGGAGAAGGCTCTCGAGAACACTGGGCAGAGAGGTTTTGTGGCAGATACTAGGGTGGGTCGAGGTCTTTTCGGCGGGAGATGGAGAGAGAAGAAGCTCGAGAGAACTGGCCATCGGATTCGATCCAATGAGAATGCACGATTTGATGGAGTCCAAGAAGGGAAATCCTACCAGTGATTGGTAAATAGGAGTTGGTGCCGTGAGTACATTAGACACACCAGCTTTTGGAAGATTTGAGCTCCAACCTGTGCATATTTGCATGTTATAGTTATGATGGGCCCTTTTTTTTCTGGTTTTGTTCTTTCTTCTTAAATAACAGTTTGGTTAAGTTAACATTTATAAATATACTTTTGTTATAATTGTATGCAGTGTACAGTCTGTTATTTCTTGCCGATGGGCGATTGCATGGAGGCAGCAATTACACAGTATTCACACACATCGGGGTTCAGGTGGGCAAGACATCCCAACCTCTCAGGTATGGTGGGATCTAAGTCATATTGACCCTAGACATACTGAGCCTGAGAAAGGTGGTTTGCTCACCGTTGAGTCCGGTAGCTGTTAGTGAGGGACTGACAAGCCGCATCTCTGGAGGTGCCCAGTACAAAAGGGTTTCATCTCCTTGCAGGTAGTCACAAATCAGAAACCCAAAAGAATCCATTAAAAAAAATTAGAAACATGCAACGTTCAGAGAGACTTTTTTAAAAAACTATCAGTAAGCAATCCAAATTAGCCTTTATAAATTCTGAAAATAGCCTTTCATATCGTTGGCCAAATTCAGTTGTGTCTTTAAAAAAACGGAAAAAAATTGGAAAAAGATTAACTGACAGAAGAAAATATACACATTAAGTAAATGTTATCTTTTAATGAATTGTAGGTCAAAGTCATAAGTAAAATTTGTTAATCTGTGCTTAATTATTGTCTCACAACGTTTAAATAAAAACAATGTCCAAAAATAACAATACTCCTTTTCCGCTAACAGCAATTAGTAACTTCCCTCACCAAATTTCTTTGTGTTACCTTATTTTTGACTGAAGGAAATACAGTTGAAAATCACAATAGATTTCCTTGACTGCATAAGAATTTGTCTGCCTCTTCCAGCTAATAAGTGGTTTTGTTGCTGAGAGTGTATAATGCATGCCAGCTTTCAGTTTGACTTTGCTGAAGCTTTTGTGTTAGTTTTCTAAAGAAGCACCAGCATATTTTTTTCTGTGGAGATATTGCCTACTTTGCCTGATTGTCTAGTAGAGCTTTCTATTTGATGGACAGATAACTGCTGTGTGTATTAGAAATGTCTCTGAAACTATTAGACAGTGATCTCGTCTTTTTGCTAGTTCAAGGCCTAATTTCTGTTCAGTTTGAAGAATATAACAGTGCCTTTTATATGGAGAATATCTGCAAATAACAAGTGACATTCTCCAAGCACTGCTTTGCGAATATCTTCCACTCCTAAGTACCTCTAAAGAATTCTTTCAGGAAAGTTTCAGATGGAGTATCAATACAGCTGAGTGCTATTTTATGCCGGGTTTTTTTTCTTCTTTTTTGATTCATTGGTTTATTATTGAAGAATTGGCATTTATTCTGTACTTCTCATTCTTTAAAGCATTAAACGTGCTGGGATTTTAACAATTGTAACAATATTATAATTTCAACAACTATATCCAAAAATGAAAAATGGATGATTTGCTGTTTGCTTTCTAAATCAATCTTTTCTCTGCATTAGTTCTATTCATGCCTTTGGGATTTAGGCAGCGAACTGTGTTTTCTCAAAAGAAAAGAATGCATCCAGGCAAAAAAAAAGACATAGGATGCATTGATTTAGTGGTTAAGTGAGAATCTACAGAGAGGATTTACATTTTCAATTTGCATTATCTTGTGAGTACAGCCATTGTACCAGGTGGAAACTGCAAGTCTGCTGAATATTGCAGAGGGTTGTTAAGGCAGAGGTGATAAATGCAGGACTAAGTCCTTGTGGGACATTTGACTGTTCAATAGGCTTCTCCCGGCAGCTGATAGACCCACAGTTTAAATTGTAGAATTGGGGTGCAAGCTTAACGGCAGGAAAGACAAATGATTGTGCAATGACTGAACTGGCCAATGAGGAAAATGTGTGCATGCTTGGTGTTGCAGTGTGGGTCAGTGGTTCCCTGACACAGATCTACTGCCAGCTTGTATCACTGTCTGTTTTCTTCCAAATTCCTGGAGTACCCTAGTCTGGAACATCTAATGATTGAGTGCTAATTATTCTACTTACCAAGAGAGTTCTCTGCTGTGATTCTGACTGTAGTTTACATACTGCCAATGGAAGGTGTCAAACTACAACTCAAGGTATTGAATACCATGATTAACAAATCAGAAACGACCTACACTTTTGCCTTTCATTCCTTTGCTGGGGAGTCTACAGGTTAACTTGAAGAAATCTCTGCCCAACAACCATACGGATATCACCTGCAGCACTAGAGGACCAACATATTTAACTACTGTTGTCATCATCATCATCATCATCATCAGGAGCCGTGCCCAGTTTGAGGTTTGAGTGCCATGGCCCACACACTCTTGTTTCAGGTAAAGTGGATCAATTCATTGGTATTCATTTCCAGTTCTCTGGCTGCTGTCTCCATCATTATTTGTCTTTGTCTTCCTCTTGCTTTCTTCCCTTCAATCTTTCACATAATTACCATGCATTCTAACTCCTCTTTCCTAATCACATGTCCAATGAAGTTACGTTGCCTTTTCATGATCTCTACATTATTTCTCTTTTTGTGTTTGCTCTATTCATGACATCCTTGTTAGATATTCATTTTGTCCATGATATTCTTTGCATCCTTCTCAAAAACCACATCTCTGCTGTTACAATTCGTTTCCTCATGTTACTAGATATTGTCCAGCATTCTGAGCCATATAACATAACTGGATAAATGTAACATTTAAGTACTCTGAGGCGGGTTGTCATGCCTAGCTTAGTATTGGTCAGTATACTCTTTATTCTCGTAAAGGTGTGTTTTGCCATCCCTATTCTTCTTTTGATGTCCAAGTCGCACCTGCCATCTGATGTCACCCAGCTTCCTAAGTAGCAAAAGTTCTTTACTTGTTTTATATCTTTCCCGTTTATTCTCAGCCTGCAGATAGGATTCTCCTTCTTTTTGGATATCACCATACATTCTGTCTTTTTGCAATTGATAGATAGACCCATTTTTGGACTTTCTTCAACAATTATATCAATTAAGTTTTGCAGTTCTTCCTCCATACTTGCAATTAACACAATGTCATCTGCAAATCTGAAATTATTGATGTTTTCACCATCAACTTTTATTCCCAAGATGTCTCTTATTTTTTGTAATATTGTTTCACTGTACACATTAAATAAATCAGGGGAGGAAACACACCCTTGTCTAACAGCTCTCTTGATTTTCGTAAACTGACTCACTTCTCTATCTATTCTTACAGCGGCAGTTTGTTCCCAGTACAGATTTCTGATTAGGCGAAGGTCTTTCGAATCTAGAAAGACCTTACCACTGCTGTACTATCATCAAAAATGCATAACATTCCAACTCTCGACTGCATTTCAGGAGTTCTGATTATCTGGTTGCCCTCTTTGTTCCTGCATATAGGTAGATGTGAAAGAACGATACAGCAGAGGTAAGGACAATCAAGAGGGAGTCACAAGAAGCAGAGGAACAGTTATGGGACTTCTTCCAGTCAGTTGACTGGCCCATTGTCACAGACTTTAAATAAGCAATAGTGGATGGGAGGTTCACCACATAATCAGAGTCTTCCCCAACCAGAAATCTTGGATTAACATGGAGATTTGCAATCTGCTGAGGGGTAGATCAGTGGTGTTCAGGACTGAAAATAGGCACGAAATGGGGAGCTAATGTTCACACACTTAGATCAACTGCCCTAGCACTCTACTATGCTCCTGCAGCATACTGTGCACCTGTGTGGGGCAGATCAGCCCATGCGAAGAAAATAGATCAGTTGCTTAACGAAGCCTGCCGAATAATCACGGGCACACTGCGCCCCACACTCACTAACATCATTTACAGACTTGCAGGCGTTTCTCCCCCAGAGATCCGAAGACACACTACAACAAAAATTGAAAAAGGTAAAACAGAACTCAGATCCATGACACCCAATACATCATCATGTGCCAATTTCCAACCACCTAAAATCAAGGAAAAGCTTTGCTACAGTGGAGGAACGGAGCGCACAACTATTTCACAATTTTCTAGCTCCACCCTTTATTCAAAAATGCAATACCACTGGTTTTCACAAACTTTTGCTGAGAGGTCAGATAGGCATTAGTGCTTTACATAGCACTAATAGCTGTGTTTAGTACATCAAAGCTGAAACCTAATTTCAGAACAATCAATACTTCTCAGTTTGTAATGCTATCATATTTTTATATGTGACTGATTAATTTCTTGTCATCATGTTTTTATGTAGATGTCAGCAAAAGAAATCTGAGCATCTGAATCATCACATAAGAAATTATAACACCATTCATTGGCAATTAAAAACATACTTCATCATTTTAAATCAACAGTTGTTTCCTTCAGGGGAATTTTAAGGCTACATTTAATCTCCATATCATCCACTGTCTTCATCAATTTAATGGAAAGATTAATGAATGCTGTGAACTGAATATTTTAACTAGGTAAAGGTTTTTGTTCACTCAATCTTCTTTGTTTTTGTTTTATCTCTGTAAGTTTGACAGTATTACTGGTCAACAGGGACAGATTGTATATTTACTTTGAGTTGGCCATTGTCTTTTTTGATTTTCCTTCTAGCCTAATCTGAACTGGTCATCAGAGACTGATATCTAAACAATACAATAGACCTGAAACCGTTTTCCAAGGCTTTGATCTAAATCACTGGGAAAAAGATATTGACTGAATGAAAAAAGAAGCATTTTCCATTTAGTAGGAACTATAATCCTTCAGAGCATCATCTCTGCAAATTGGTGTACCCTTTGTTGGAAGATGAAAAAACTAAAGAAAAACAGTTATGAAAATTAAAGACAAATGGAGATGTTGAAAAGACAAACAAGTGAGCATTTCAAACCTACTGGGTCAAAATAAAGTTTAACCAGTAATTTATCTTCCATTTCAAACATTTTTTTCTTCTTCTGCCTATTCCTTCATTAGGCATTGGTCAGAACACACATGGAGTACTGTGAGCAGATTTGGATCCTATATCTAAGAAAGGATGTGCTGGCATCAGAGTGGGTCCAGGGGAGGTTTATGAGAGTAACTCTGGGGATAAAAGAGTTAATATATGAGGAATCGGGAAGGAGCAATATCCTTGTGGGCTGGTTTGCTAGAGCTGTTTGGGAGGGTTTAAACTAATTTGGCTGGGGATGGGAATCAGAGTGCTGGGGCTGAGGATGGGGTAGTGGTGTACACATAGATGCAGTGTGTAGTGATATTGTGAGGAAAGACAGGCAGATGACAGGGCAAAGTGCAGTTTGTAGTATGGGTTGAAGTGTAACATGGGGACAAAATAAAAAAGGATGGTGAATACAGAAATGAACGTATTATATTTCAAGGCATGCAATATGCAGAAAAAAAATAAATGTTTTTGTAACTCAGTTAGAGATTTGCAGTTATTTCGTTGTGGGTATCACTGAGTCATGGCTGAAAGAAGATCATAGTTGGGAACTTAACATCCAAGGATGCACATTGTTTTGAAAGGACAGGCAGGCAGACAGAGAGGGTGGGGGTGGCTTTGTTGGTAAAAAAAAATAGCCTAAATCCTTAGAAAGAGGTGACAGAGGATGCAGAATCTTTGTGGATGGAAATAAGAATCTGCAAGGGTGAAAAGAACCTGATGGAAGTTATATATTGGCTTCCAAATAGTCACCAGGATGTGAGGTGCAAATTACAATGGGAGATAGAAAAGGCGATGTTACGATCATCATGGGGGATTTCAATATGCAGGAAGATTGGAAAAATTAGGTTAGTGTTGGATCCCAAGAGGAGAAATTTGTAGAATACCTGTCAGATGACTTTTTAGAGCAGTTTGTGTTTGAGCTCACTAGGGAAAAGGAAATTTTGAATTGGGTGTTGTGTAATGAACCAGAATTGATTAGGGAGCTTATATCTAGTTTCATGGTCATATGACTCTCTGCTAAACAAAACTGATAGATAGGGCTTACTGGAATTAATGAAAACCAACCTTAACCACATTGCAAGCTACAGTGAACTATAGTTAACCCATGCTGGATTACTAGCAGAACAAACAACCCACAGACAGCAGAGCAGAAGCAAAGACAAAAATAGACTGCACACTTAGAGCTCTTTGTAGAACACAGAATGCTAAAGTTCAGGATTGCAAAAACACTTACCTCTATGGATCCACAGCACACATAAGGCAAGGAGGGGACAATGTAGATAAGAAATATTATAAAGGTAATGGAAACATTGGATCAAAGAGCATTTGTTTATCGATGAGTGACTCCTATTGCTCAGCTTGAAACACTGTAGTTAAACCCCAGACTCTGCATTTGGACCGTATGCACACTGGTGCAGTGAGCAGGGTCCACTTGAACATTGGGCTAATAGAGCATCAGCGTTCTGAAAGTCCTAGAAGATGCCAAATGGGGGCCAAAACAGGAACCTGATGGAGAGGTGTCTTGATGATTGAAAAGAATAGACGAAGGCGAGTGTCAGCCCAAAACTGAGAGAAAACCTTGAGTCTACATTATTATCATCTGGATCCAGGAAAATAAGGGAGCCAAGGGTCATAACCAAGGAGGAAAATCCAGTAAACCTTTGTTGAATGAGGGCAAGTGCAACAGAATGTCCACTGTGGCCTCTAAGACCTTGGGAGAATGTTTGGATTGATTTCGCTGGATCCCTCGATTCCGATAGGTGTAAAAAGTTTTGTCTAGTGATTGGCAATCATTCTAAAACAGGAATGGAAGTTTATATCCTGCGCAAATGAACCCTGATCACAACAACAAAAATATGAGTATAGGAGGTTATTCCAAGACAGGGCATACCAGTGGAGATGGTGGAACACATTCATCAAAAAGGGTGATGAATACAGGACTGAAGGTGTTATATTTGAATGCACACAGTATACGGAATAAGATAGATGATCTTGTACAGTAGCACAGTTAGATATTGACAGGTATGATGGTGTGGGCATCACGGACTCTGGCTGAAAGAAGGTCATAGTTGGGTGCTTAACATCAAAGAATACACACTGTATCAAAAAGACAGGCAGGTAGGGAGAAGTTATGGGATGTCTTTGTTAGTAAAAACTGATCTCAAATCCTTAGGAAGAACTGATATAGGATTAGAAGATGTATAATCCTTGTGTGTAGAATTAAGAAAATGCAAGGGTAAAAAAACCCTGATGGGATTGTATATCAGCCACCGAACAGTAGCCAGGATGAGGGGTACAAATTACAATGGGAGACAGAAAAGGCATGTAGCAAGGGCAATGTTACATTAACCGTAACAAATTTTAATATGCTGGTAGATTGGGAAAATCTGCTTGGTGCTGAATCCCAAGAGTAAGAAGTTGTAGAATGCATACGAGATGGCTTTTTAGAGTAGCTTGTGGTTGAGCAGTGGTTAGAGAAAAGGCAATTCTAGATTGGGTGTTGTGTAAAGAACTGGATTTGATTACGGAGCTTAAGGTAGATAAGAGGCAAGAGTTCATATGGATGATCTCCTTAATACCTTTAAGAGGCAGTGACATAATATGACAGAATACACACTGCCATTTGAGAGAGAGAAGCTAAAGTCGGATGTATTAGTATTACAGTGGAGGAAAAGGAATTAAAGAAGCATGCAAAAGGAATGGGCCAAAATTGATTGGAAGGGGACACTAGCATGGATGATGGCCTGTAGTTTCTGGGAGTAATTTGAAAGGCACAGAACAGATACATCCTAAATAAGACAAAATATTCTAAAGGGAGGAAGATGCAACCATGCCTGATAAGGGAAGTCAAAGACAGCATAAAAAATAGAAGAGGGTTTATAATATAGCCAAAATTAGTAGAAAGTTGGAGGAGAGAAATGGTGAAATATGAAGGTAAGCTAGCCAATAATATAAAGGAGGACTCCAGAAATTTATTTCTCAGATATATAAAAAGTTATGACACTGTCTGAAAAAGTTACACACCACTTCTGTAAGCACTTCAGGGCATGGGACAGTTTTTTTATCCGCTGTTTAACTTCTCTGGGTGCTAAAGAGTTTTCAGATGTGTGTGTGAAAATCATTGTGTATGAGTTCACTCACATGCCACCCTGCATGTTAATTGACAGGCTTCCACACCCAGCTTAACCAGAGCCCACTTGACTCCACATTAACCACCTCTTCCCTTCGAGTGCGGGCATTGGAGTAGAGGGAGTCAGAGTAGGCTTTGGCTCAATGGAGCTTCGGCGATAAAGGCTCGAGGTGAGGTAAGTTACTTGTGAAGAATAAGAAGCATGTCTGTGAGACTGGTGTTCTGTACTATGAGTCAGATGTGGGATATCTGGGAGACTCCCAGCCTCCCAGATGGCCACACCTGTGCCAGGTGCACCAAGCTGTAGCTCCTTAGGGACCGGGTAAGGGAACTGGAGATGCAGCTCAATGACTTTCATCAGGTCAGGGAAAGTGAGGAGGTGATGGAGAGGAGCTATATGCAAGTAGCCGCACCAGGGCCTCGGGAGACAGATAAGTGGGTAACAGTCAGGAGAGGGAAGGACAATAGTCAGATACTAGAGAGCACCCCTGTGGCTGTCCCCCTTAATAATGTATTATTGTTTGAGTACTGTTGGGGGGGGGGGGGGATCGACCTACCTGGGGGAAGCAACAGCGACTGCACCTCTGGAACAGAGTCTGGACCTGTGGCTCAGAAGGGTAGGGAAAAGAAGAGGATGGCAGCAGTGATAGGGGACTCTATAGTTAGGGGGTCAGACAGGCAATTCTGGGGACACAGGAAAGAAACACGGACGGTAGTTTGCCTCCCAGGATCCAGGGTCTGGGATGTTTCTTATCGCGTCCACGATATCCTGAAGTGGAAAGGTGAACAGCCAGATGTCGTGATACATATTGGTACCAACGACATGGGTAGGAGAAGGGAGGAGAACCTGAAAGCAAACTACAGGGAGGTAGGAAAGAAGTTGAGAAGCAGGACCTCAAAGGTAGTAATCTCAAGATTGCTGCCTGTGCCATGCGACAGTGAGTATAGGAATAGAGTGAGGTGGAGGATAAATATGTGGCTGAGGCATTGAAGCAGGGAGCAGGGATTCAGATTTCTGGATCATTGGGATCTCTTTTGGGGCAGGTGTGACCTGTACAAAATGGATGGGTTGCATGAATCCAAGGGGGAACGATTTCCTGGCAGGGAAGTTAGCTAAGGCTATTAGGGAGAGTTTAAACTAGAATTGATGTGGGGCGGGAACCGAATGGAAGAGATGGAGGAAGGGGCAATTGGCTCACAAATAGACTATGTGATGAGCAAGAGGATAAGACATAAGAGAATAGGACCAATCAAGTGTAACAGTGGAAAAGTGTGTATGGAACCGGAGGAGGTAGTGGAGGTACATAATGAATATTTTGCTTCAGTATTCACTACAGATAAGGACCTTGGCGATTGTGGGGATGGCTTACAGCACACTGAAAAGCTTGAGCATATAAAAATTAAGAAAGAGGATATGCTAGAGCTTTTAGAAAGTATCGAGTTGGATAAGTCACTGGGACTGGACGAGTTATACCTTAGGTTACTGTGGGAGTGAGGAAGGAGATTGCTGAGCCTCCGAAGATGGAGACGGGAGAGGTTCCAGAGGATTGGAGGGTTGCAGATGTTGTTCCGTTATTCAAGGAAGGGAGTAGAGATAGTCCAGGAAATTATAGACCATTGAGTCTTACTTCAGTAGTTGGTACGTTGACGGAGAAGATCCTGACAGACAAGAATTATTAACATTTGGAGATGCACAATATGATTAAGAATAGACAGCATAGCTTTGTGAAAGGTTGGTCATGTCTTATAAGCCTGATTGAATTTTTTGAGAATGTGACTAAGCACATTGATGGAGGTAGTGCAGGAGATGTACTGTATATGGATTTCAGCAAGGCACTTGATAAGGTACCCCATGCAAGGCTTATTGAGAAAGTAAGAAGGCATGGGATCCAAGGGGACATTGCTTTGGGGATCCAGAACTGGCTTGCACACAGAAGGCAAAGAGTGGTTGTAGACAGGTCATATTCTGCATGGAGGCTGGTGACCAGTGGTGTGCTGCAGGGATCTGTTCTGGAACCCCTTCTCTTCGTGATTTTTATAAATGACCTGGATGAGGAAGTGGAGGGATGGGTTAGTAAATTTGCTGGTGACACAAAAGTTGGGGGTGTTGTGGATAGCGTGGAGGGCTGTCAGAAGTTACAGCGGGACATCGATAGGATGCAAAATGGGGCTGAGAAGTGGCAGATGGAGTTCAACCCAGTTAAGTGTGAGGTGGTTCATTTTGGTAGGTCAAATACGATGGCAGAATATAGAATTAATGGTAAGACTCCTGGCAGTGTGGATGTTCAGAGGGATCTTGGGGTCTGAGTCCATAGGGTACTCAAAGCTGCTGCACGGGTTGACTGTGTGGTTAAGAAGGCGTACGGTGTACTGGCCTTCATCAACCGTGGGATTGAGTTCAAGAGCCGAGAGATAATGTTACTGCTATATAGGACTCTGGTCAGACCCCACTTGCAGTACTGTGCTCAGATCTGATCACCTCACTACAGGAAGGATGTGGATACTATGGGAAAGGATGCAGAGGAGATTTACCAAAGTGTTGCCTGGATTGGGGAGCATGCCTTATGAGAATAGTTTGAATGAACTTGGCCTTTTCTCCTTGGAGCGACGGAGGATGAGAGGTGACCTGATAGAGGAGTATAAGATGATGAGAGGCATTGATCGTGTGGATAGTCGGAGACTTTTTTCCAAGGCTGAAATGGCTAACATGAGAGGGTGTTTTAAGGTGCTTGGAAGTAGGTACAGAAGAGATATCAGGGGTAAGTTTTTTATGCAGAGGTTGGTGGGTGCATGGAATGGGCTGCCTGCGATGGTGGTGGAGGCGGATACAATAGGGTCTTTTAAGAGTCTCCTGGAGAGGTACATGGAGCTCAGAAAAATAGAGGGTTATGGGTAACCCGAGGTAATGTCTAAAGTAAGTACATGTTCGGCACAGCATTGTGGGCCAAAGGGCCTGTATTGTACTGTAGGTTTTCTATGCTTCTACGTTTCTAAAAAGTTAAAGAGAGGTGAGAAGGAAAATGATGCTGGAGAGGTAGTAATGGGGACAAAGAATTGGCCCATGAATTTAATATGTAATCTACATCAGACTTCACTGTGGAAGACACCTGCAGTATGCAGAAGTTCAAGAGTGTCTGGCGCAGAAGTGAGTGTAGCTACTATTACTAAGGAGTAGTTTCTTCTGAAGCTGAAAATTCTGAAGGTAGGTAAGTCATCTGGACCTGATAGATTTCTCCCCAGTGTTCAGAAAGAGGTAGCTGATGAATTTGTGGAAGCAATGCAGTGATCATTCAAGAATCATTAGATTCTGGAATGGTTCCAGAGGACTGGAAAATTGCAAGTGTCTCTCAACTCTTTAAGAAGAGAGGGAAACAGAAGAAAGGAAATTATTGGCCAGCTAGCATGACTTCAGTGGTTGGGAAGATTTTGGAGTCCATTATTAAGGATGATGTTTTGGGGTACTTGGAAGCTCATGACAGAATAAGCCAAATCTTGTCTGACAAATCTGTTGGAATTCCTTGAGGAAACAACAGGCAGGATAGACAAAGGAGAGTTGGTGAATGTTATTTATTTGGATTTTCATAAGGCCTTTTAAAGGGGCTATACATGAGATTACTTAACATGATAAGAGTTCATGGTATTATGGGAAAGGTACTGATATGAATTGAAGATTGTCTGACTGGCAGGAGGCAAAGAGATGAAACTTTGAACACTTGAGCCTCAAACTCACTGACTCAACTCACCCTCGATCCATGTCTATAGTTACTAATCCAGCTAGTTAGTCACAAAGCTCTCATACTGTTCCCGACTTACTGAAAATTATAGTTGACTTGAAGGACCATATGTCCACTTCTGATTTGTGTACAAGATTAGCACAGATGTCTGACATTGTGAGGTAAATAATTTTGTTTGCATGGAAACATAGACTAATTCATCTCCCAATGGTCAATTTATGGCACAAAAAAAATTGCAAGTGAGAATAGGAAGATGAATTTTCAGTGAACAACATTTATGGCCAGAAGATAGATTTGATCATGTAATGAAATAGAATACATGGACAGTGAAATTAATGATTTACTGTCCATTGTTTAAAAAAAATAAGAAACATTACTATTTTTGTCTTACCTTCGAAACTGAATAGGCCTTTCCCTCAGATCCAGGACGATCTTCAATCATACATTTACACTAATCTGACACTAATCCCATTTTCAATTCTCTCTGCATTATCACTTATCTACACACTAGGGGCAAATGACAGTGACCAACTAAACCCATATGTCTTTGGAATGTGGGAGGAGACTGGAGAACCTGGAGGAAACCTATGTTGTCACTGATAAAGCACGCAAACTCCACAGGGTCAGGTTAAAAATATGTCACTGGAGCTGTGAGGTAGTAGCTCTAACAATTGCACCATGGGTTGGCATTTTTCTCCTTGGTCTCTGCTTATATTGTCATTTAACTGAGCCTCAGGAGATATAAATTAATTCTTCTTTGGATTCCTATGCTGAAAGTACTTTCCTTCACTGAAATTCTTAGGAGTACATGTTCTACATGGAATGAGAATTGACTTATAAGTATCAGGAAACCAAAGCCCGTGAGTGAGAAATATATTCATGCAATTCTATAAACAAATGGTGCAATACAGTTAAACCCAGAGCAGAATACTCCTGAGCACTTTGTTGGTCGGCTCAGTGCCAAATGACCCTCATCTTTCAGCAGGATTGTTGTTGTATTTTTTTTCTGATATAAATGACATCAAGTCATACAACAAGCAGCTTTTATGTGTAGTTTTATGTTCAGTTTTGTTTAGTGTTCCCTACAAGCATCGGATTCTTCAGATAACCTGCACAACCCTCGGCAGTAGAACACTACAGATCACCTCATACACTACCATGGGCTTCTCTCTGTTTATGACTTTTATTTTTTGCACAAAAGTCCTGTTTTTTTTTTCTCTCTTTGCTGTCCTGTATAATTTATGTCAGCTTTCTATTCTGTGCATTGTCTGTGCTTATATGCCTGTGATGCTGCTGCCAGCAGGTCTTTCATTGTATCTATACATCAGCGTAATTGCGCACATGACAATAAACCCGACTTGACTTTTCTTGACAATTTCCTCAGTAAAATAGCACTCGGCGTTCAAGAGTGGGAATTTGACCAATAAGGACACCTTAAGGGAGAAGAGTGAGGCTTAGTAGAGAGCTTCCGGATTGTGGGGACCAGACGTCTGAACGGAGAGCAAACAATGAGGAAGTGATGATAATGAGACCTGTGTATTGAACCAGAATTTATTTGGAATTTATTTTTGAGCTGAGTTTCCCTTTCTCTGTTCATCACAGCAGTAGTCCTATTTCGAGCATATCCTCCAGTCCATTAGCATTAGCAATAGAAAAGGTGCCATGGCTGGCAGTATTTCTGAAACTGATAGCTCCCTGCTGGGAAAAACATCAATGTTCTTTGATCAGCTGGCTCTAGCTGCACACTTTATTGAACTTTCTATCCAAGCAGTGATAACACTTACTGTCAGCGATTGCTATCATTGTTGCAAATTTCAAAACAAGAAGTTAGCATAAACTGAAAAAAAGTGGTAGGAAACGCTTGCCCAATATCTATGTGGTCCAAATATTCAAGCTGAAACCAAACACTTACTGATTTACAGCTTTCATGAATGATGTCTGAGTATAAATCTTCATCCCACCATGGAGAAGCTTCTGGAATAAAGCAGGTGCAGATGGTTTAGCACCAACCAAGGTGAATTTCACCCCTACAACATTCTATGCATTGAAACAACTGCTCTGCCCATGACTGCAAGAAATGGTAGAGTTTTTAATGCAGCCCATTTCATTGTGTAAACCAGCCTCCCCTCCAGTGACTCCACCTACACTTCCCACTCAGGGACCCTTTCCACCCCGATCATTCTCTCTTCTTTCCTCTCCCATTGGAATACACACTGCAGTCCCGCCAAACCAGTCAGATTGAAACGGCTCTCCCATCCCAAACCCCAGTTTGTGTGGATGCTGTGTAATCTGCTACCCTGTTACAACTCAGTGCCAAGAAATAGTAGCCGGCACACTACATACAATTAAAGGAATTATATTAATGAATCTTAACTTAACTAAAGGTTTAGTAAAGAAAAGAAAAATAAACAAAAGGGGCCCATTATAATTAAACAGTCAAATGTGCACAAGTTTAGCTCAGCTCTTCCAAAGTTCATACATATTCACTGATCCTCAGTAGACCCCGGCACTTTGTTCAATTGAATCACGGTCCCCCAGTGGGTCAAATCCTTTTATCAGTTATCTCCAGCGTCTTCTCTCTTTATCTCCCACCAAACAAAAGGGTCCAGCTCACACCGGTGTCAGGCACACAACAGAAAAACATACTCCCCTCTTTGGACGGTTTACATTCCAAAGCACCCATTATCTCTAACTATAACCCAAACACGGTTTCTATAGAAGAACATTATGTTATCAGTGGAAATCTTTCCCAGGGTGTTATAACACTATATTCCACATTCTACCTTTTCTAGTTGCTAACTCGATGAGCTTACGTTTGAATCATCTGTCTGGATGGAAAGGAGACAAAAGGTTTTCACTAAGTCTCGGTACACATGACACTAATAAACCAATAATTCATTAGTAATCGGGGATTTTGACGAACATTGTAAAACTATGAAACTTACTTGCAATGTTGGTTGAGGTGGGAGAGAAATTGTCTTTGATTGCTAACACTAAGCACATGCATGAGTCTAAATCACTGACCACTGCACACTGTGTGTCACTGACATCAATAAAGCAGAATGTTGAGAAGGTTAGGTACAACTAGCACCAATATTGCTGCACACTTCCCTCACTGGTGACCAGCATAGCATTACTGAATATACAGCATAACGGAGAGTGTGAGTGCAGCTCAGTGACTTCACTATAGTCTGAGAACAGCAGGTAAGTAGATCCAAATGGATGAGTAAAGTCGAATGATGTAGACTGCCTTGTTGCCTCTGCAGTCTGCTACCTAAGCCTGTATTCACAATAGCTGAGCCTACCTGACTATATTAGTTTGCCAGACTGGGAAAGAAGGAGACTCTTTAAAATACAATGAAGAAATCAGAGACTGATAAAAGCAGATGGTGGATACTTAGAGTTACTCGCATAGTCTATTGTTCATGTACACAGAGAACATCCCAATAACCTGCAATGCGATTGTGATCATTTCAAAATTTTATCTATTTGTACAATTTTACTGCATAAATGATTTCTGAAACAGTCAAGAATACATCTGAAATCTGAGTGTACAAGATGACATTCAGTTGTATAGTGATGCCAATTTACATATGGTGCCTTAGTATTGTAAGACATCTCAAGTTGCTTTACTGGGGTGCAGGCAAATGAAAATGGCATTGAGCCAATAAAAGAATGATTGGAGAGAAATCCAAATGTTTTGAAAATCTACAGAATTTTAAGTAGTATTTTAAAGGGGTAAAAAGTGATGAATTTGCAGCCCTCAGGATCTGTTTGTTTGGAGCCACAGTCACCAGTGGTGAGTCAGAGGAATCAGGAAATGCACACAGTCACCAGAGCAGGAAGCTCCAAGCTTAATCTTCGATTTTTCAGCCTCCACTTTCACCCTTCCCTCCCCACCTCAGTCCATCTGCCTCTATTTGTTTCCACTAACAGCCACCTGCCTCTGTCCCCCAACTCCGTCCACTCCCTCCTTCACCTTGTCATCATTTACTGCTCCTGTATCTGCCTATCACCTACTAACTCCCGCCACCACATCCCTAACCTCCACCAGTTATCTTCTTTCTTCACTCTCAGCTCTGATTCAGGGTCTCAATCTGAATTGGCAACAATCCCATCTCCCTCCACAGATGCTGTCCAACCAATGACCTCCTCTGGCAGTTAGGTTTTTTCTCACTGCATATTCCAGCAGCTCCAATTGTTTGTGCCCCTCGTCTCCAATCCATGTTGGTTAGCCTACACCTTTTGTTTTACCAGTTCTTCCCCATCTTCTTTGTGATTGGAAAGCAGCCTGGCTTATCCATTTCCCAGTTCAGGTCAAGGATCCAGGGCCTGAAGGATGAACTGTTTTGCCTCCACAGATGCCATGTGACCTGCTGAGCACTTCGGGGGTTTATTTCTACTACTTTCTATGTTCTTATTGTAGCAATATATGCTGGTGAACCATTCTTCCATTAATGCGACTGGCAGATGTATAATCATCTGTAATATAATAGAAAACTTAAGCACTGTGATTTCAGAATATAGGACATCTAATCAAGACTCTGAAGAATGTATAAATTATGAGAATAACTGTGGGAAAGGTGATTGTGAAAGAGGAAGTGATGTCAGTCTGGTCTCCTGTGGTTCTTGACTAACCAGAGAGCTGTAACATCCATAATTCTTTCTTAAAATATAGGCTTCATGTCTGAATGTCATTTTAAGAAGCTTTTCGAAATGATGGCATATGGAACTTGTCTGTTTAGGGATGATATTTGTTGAACGTCTGAAACAGGTGCAAGGAAGATGTTGGAGATTTTATCATCTAAAATATATTCCATTGTGGAAATGTAATTCCATTTAATATTTGAGATCTAACAAAATAGAGTTTACACAAGTGAATATGTAATCTTTAGGAATGTGATTCAAATTTATAACATTGTAACATTAAAAATTATCTCCTGACCTTCTATGCTATCCGTGTAGAGTGTGCATGCACCCCCTGTGACAGAAAATGTGAAAGCTCTCAGTTACAGAAGTCAAGGACAGTGAATGGGTCCCCAATGCACTGATGTTGGGTGAGGACTAATGGGACAGTGACATAGTCAGGAAAGGAATCATTTAGTTATTTGGTAATCATGTCTCATTGGCATTATTGGTAGATTGACCCCGAGGATGCTCATGACTGCATGTATGGTTCAGTTTGCAATGTGGGAGAGAAAGTATGTTATACCAGGTTCACCAGTAAACTCTCAGGTCAGGGTATTTTGTGGCCGATTAAGGAACCCGGTGTTCTTTGTCATTTACTGAAAAACCCAGTGCAGACTTCGAGTTCAAGTTCAACTGGCATTCAACCATAAATGAATACAGCCAAAGGAAACGGCGTTACTCTGGGGCCAAGGTACAAAACACAGTACCAACAGTCATACATAGCACAAGGCACATATAACACATACAAGATAGCAAGCACAAAAAAGGTAGCAAGCACATATAAGATATCAGTAAAATGCAATTACTGATCGCAAGGTGACAGGCCCCAATGGAGCATCTGCTAAGTCTCTGAAAACTTGTGCCAACCAGCTGGAGGGGTGTAGTCAAGGTCATTTTCAACCTCTCACTGCTGCAATCAGAAGTTTCCACCCGCTTCAAAAGGGTAACAATTATACCAGTGGCCAAGAAGAGTAGTGTGAGCTGCCTTAATTATTGCCCAGTAGCACTCATATCTACGGTGATGAAATGATTTGAGAGGTTGGTTATGGCTAGAATGAACTCCTGCCTCAGCAAGGACTAGGACCCACTGCAATTTGCCTATCACCACAATAGGTCTATGGCAGACGCAGTCTCAATGGCGCTTCACACAGCCTTCAATCACCTGGACAATAGAAACACCTACGTCAAGATGCTGTTCACTGACTAGAACACAGCATTTAATACTGTCATTCCCACAATCCTGATTGATAAAAACCTGGTCCTCTGACCTCCCTCTGTGATTGGATCCTCAACTTCCTAACCGGAAGACCACAATCTGTGCAGATTGGTGATAATATCTCCTCCTCACTGACGGTCAACACTGGTGCACCTCAGGGGTTGTGCTTAGCCCACTGCTCTACTCTCTCTATACCCATGACTGTGTGGCTAGGTATACTGTAGCTCAAATACTATCTATAAATTTGCTGATGATACAATCATTGTTGGTAGAATCTCAGATGGAGACAAGAGGGCCTGCAGGAGTGAAATATACCAGCTAGTTGAGTGTAGTTGCAGCAGCAACCTTACATTCAATGTCAGTAAGATGAAAGAGCTGATTGAGGACTTCAGGTAGGATAAGACAAGGGAACATGAAGCAATCCTCATAGAGGGATCAAAAGTGGAGAGAGTAAACAATTTCAAGATTCTGGGTGACAAGAACTCTGAGAATCAAACTTGATCCCAAAATATTGATGCAGCGATAAAGAAGACAAGACAGTGGCTATATTTCATGAGAAGTCTGAAGAGATTTGGCTTGTCAATTAAAACATTCAAAAACCTCTATAGATGTACCATGGAGAGCATCACTGTCTGGTGTGGGGGGTGGGGTGCTACTGCACAGGACCAAAAGAAGCTACAGAAAGTTGTAAAATTAGTCAGCTGCATCTTGGGTACTTGCCCTCGTAGTATCCAAGACACCTTCAAGGAGCGGTGCCTCAGAGAGGCCATGTCCATTATTCAGGACCCCCATCACCCAGGGCATGCCCTCTTCTCACTGTTACCATCAGGTAGGAGGTACAGAAGCCTGAAGGCACACACCCAGTGACTCAGGAACAGCTTCTTCCCCTCTTCTATACGATTCCTAAATGGACATTGAACCCATGAACATGACCACACTTTTTAAAAGTATATATTATTTCTGTTTTTGCACTATTTTTAATCTATTCAAAAAATACACATATACACTTACTGAAACTTGTTTATTTATTCATTTTGCTTTCTATACTTGTATGTATTGCATTGAACAGCTGCTGCTAAGTTAACAAATTTTATGACACATTCCGGTGATAATAAACCTGATTCTGATTCTGATTAAAAAAGTATAGCCCTAGACCTTGAGTCCATGAATGTTGCAGCAGTCTGCAGTTAAACACAATGCTGCTTGTTTTCTGCTGAGCAAACACTGGGGGGCAGCACTAATTCCTGCTTGGATACCGCGCCACACTGCTCCCGGCACACTGATGGAGCGTATTGACTCGAACACCTCTATCCTCGACAGCTATAAACAGGTGACACCATAGCTTGAGGCCTAGTCCTTGTTACAACTGAGGCCATGCAGCTCCTTCCAACGTTCACACCTCCATTAATAAATCAGTGAATGCAGCATTCCACATTAACAATGTTCAGCAGAGTCTTGAGAACACAATAAAAGTGACTCAGATGATCACTCACTGTTAGACTACAAACTGCCTTCGCGCACCCAACACCTCCAATGTCTCTCTGATGCAGACAGCAGCACGATGTGCACCAAGTGCAGCTCCCTCAGTTTCTCTGCCAATGAGCAACGCGCTGATGGGGCAGTCCTGCAGTACTTTAAGTTCTTAGTGTCCAACAGGGTCTTGCGATTATTAAAAATATGTTGACAAAAGACAGTATCTTGGCTGATCTCCCCCTCCCACTTTCAAGTCTCTTACTAGCTCTTCCTTCAGTGAGTCCTGACGAAGGGTCTGGGTCTGAAACGTCGACTGTACCTCTTCCTAGAGATGCTGGCTGGCCTGCTGCGTTCGCCAGCAACTTTGATGTGTGTATCTGGGATGAAGGTAACTTTGCTCAGTATGGTGCATCACGGAATCTTATTTTCATTTTATTTGAACCTTGAAGTATGATACAAATTAAATGCCTCACTGGATATTTCCCAAGGGGTCAACTGTGAATCTGGCATTGCAGGTAAGAGCAGCAAATTTCCTTCCCCAATGAATATCAGTATGAGATAATCCTGCAGTATTACAATCACCAAATTTGAATTAGCTTTTTGAGAAGATGAGTTTGCTCTCTCAGCAGAGAACAGCTATAAAATTTGAGAGATGTGTTGAAATTTATGAACAGCTTCAACAGTATATGGATTGTTTAGGGGGTCAACAAGCAAAGATCATTTAAAGTGAATGGCAGAAAAACTGAGAGTGTTTCAAGGAAATACAATGAGTGGGAAAGTTTTAGAACCAGCTCTCTTGTAGGATATGTGTAAACTGATTCAAAGACAGCACTTAAGAGGAAATTGGACATGCATCTAAAAGGGAAACAAATTGAACGAGCATGAGATCAGGAGTGTGTATCTAATTGGAGGCTCTGGAGAAGATCAGGAGAATTTTGATCCGCATAATGACTTGTATCTGTGCTGCTCATAACTGAAATGTTACAAGAAGAGGAGGAGAATTCTTTTTTCCTTGCCTAACTTCTCCGGCATTGGCTGTGTCATGACTTCCACAAATTAACACCCACTAATTTCAGTCCGACACCACCTTCACCAGAGAAACCCACTCTATATAATGCTCTTTCCATCAACATCAGCAATCTGCAATTTGCCTCCTATACCCCCATTTCAGTTCTCTCCATCTTGCCCAAGAAGTCCCTGATGATTGTGCTTCATTACTGTGGTCTCTCACTCAATCCTAATCTCTCCTCCTCTGTGAACTCTGTCACAGTCAGTGGTCCCTTCTGACTACCATCTCTCTGACACGGTTTCCAGGAAACCGACACACTTCACAATTTTCCATCCAGAGCTCCCTTTCTCCATAAACATCAGTCTGAGTCATAGCAAATTAAGTGGAATGAATATAACTGTGAGTGTGTTCAACGAACTGTTTCAAGTGAACAGACATTATCTTGCCGCTTATGTTAAATTAGGTTTGGAAATTAGGTTATGGATAGACATGGAGGCACTTGCTGGTCAAATCACTGCTACAGTCAGAAGAGAAATCTTTGCTCTCGTGGAATTCATTCCACTTTGTTCAGATATAATCAATGTAAAATGTTTGCACTTTTCAATGGACCAAGCCAGTGCAAACATTATCGTGATTAACAGAAACGCTGCTTAAGTTACACATTACTTCATTTTATCTGCATGTTTCAATGAACACGGAATTTGACAAAGAAGCCCCTTCTTCAACTACACTAATAATCACAATCACACACTGTTATTTTCGCACTTAATGGTGAATGAATTTTGTTAAGGATAATATTGATTCCTAGATAATCCTGCTTTGTTAGAGTTTCTCAAATGGAGACTGGCTCTACAAGTGACGACAGTCTTGCAATTAGCTTTGCAGCTACATAAACTAACATCCATGGTCACACACCATGTCTGCTTATTCCAAATCAATGATTTCTGTATTTTCCCTCAGTGAGCACTGGCTAGTCTTGTTCATAATGAGTAGCAAACTGAAACTTTAGTAAAAGATTTTGTACCAGCAATTGCTATTTGAGAGAATGCATAATTAAAACCAAATGAGAATAATAATAATGTCAACAAACTTTGGTTAACCATCTATAGAAAAGGCATTATTAAACTGGAAATAGAGCAGAAAAGATTTAAGAGAATGTTGCCAAGGCTTGAGGACCTGAGTTACGGGGAGAGTTTGGGCAAGCTGGGACTTTATTCATGGGGGTGTAAGAGACAGTGGGCTGACCTTATTGGGGTGTATAAAATCATGAGGAGCACCGATAGGTTGAATGTACAGTCATTTTTCCCCCAGAGACAGGAATCAAAAAAAAAAGCACAGGTTTAAGGTGAAAGGGGAACATTTAAAAGGTACCCGGGGAACAAATTTATCATGCAGAGGGCAGTGGAATTAGCTATCACAGAAAGTGGTACGATAACAATATTTAAAAGACAACTTGGAAAAATATATAGTTAGGAAAGATTTTGAAGCATATAGACCAAGTGTTGGCAAATAGGAACAACCTAGATAAGCATTTTGTTCAGCTTGGATGATTTGGGCCAAACGGCTTATTTCTATCCTCTGCTACTCTATGACTCAATTACACTGCAATAACTTCTGTTTTTTTAAGGTTTGCTGGTTAACCTCCTGACAAAATAAAGCAAATTAAATGACTTAGAAACTGGAGTACTGACTAACCATGGATCATGGTTTGTAATTTTTAATTAAGCCTTGTAATTAAGTTACATTTCCCACCTTTCATTTATCCAGTACTGTGATGCTTATTACAAATCAAATCAATCAATAAAAGAAGATGGAGGTTGGATGTGTTATGTGTTTAATATTTCAGTAATATTTGAGTGATATTGTAAATATATTGCTTGATTAAGTATTCCAGATGTTTACATAATTTATATAGGCATCCGTTAGTCTCGTGAGATCATGGATTTGTGCCTCGGAAGGTTTCCAGGGCGCAGACCTGGGCAAGGTTGTATGGAAGACCGGCAGTTGCCCATGCTGGGGTCTCCCCTCTCCACGTCACCGATGTTGTCCAAGGGAAGGGCACTAAGGCCAATATAGCTTGACACCGGTGTCGTCGCAGAGCAATGTGTGGTTAAGTGTCTTGCTCAAGGACATAACATGCTGCCTCAGCTAAGGCTCAAACTAGCGACCCTCGGATCACTAGACCGACGCCTTAACCACTTGGCCATGCGCCAACACTTTACATAATTTATTACGTGTTATATGTAAAGGTATGTGAATGGCATACATCGTTAAACCATCACATAATATATGCACACCTCAGTACAGTAAAATGGAAGTAGACAAGCATCTCCCAGCTCCCGTGTTTTTCATTTGATTAGTTTTTAAAGTTATAAAACATAACAGTGGTGCTGAATAAGTTTTCAAATGAACTCAAGGCGGCTACTTACTTGTTGAAACATTGCATATTTTATTCTTTGGAAGGGGGGAGAGAGAGAGACATTCGAGTTAAATAAAAGGCATAAAACAGGTGAAATTCACTGGTTCATAAACAATGACTACCAGGTGATGAAAATAATAATATTTATAATAATTAATATTAATAAATTTGTAAAAAAAACAGAAAAGGCTGGCTCCATCAGAAAGATAACGTTCGATTGCACAACGATTAACTGGCTGATGTATACAGAACAAATTGAGCAGTATTTTAAAGCAAATGAAACAGCCAATGAAAAGTGCATGCCAGTTGTGCAGAGTGTAATAGGTCAATGTGGGCACATGGCCAAGTGGTTAAGGCATTGGACTAGCTACCTGAAGGTCGTGAGTTCGAGACCCAGCAGAGAGAACATGTTGTGTCCTTGAGCAAGAAACTTAATCATACAGTGCTCTTCGACGACACTGGTGCCAAGCTGTATGGGCCCTAATGTCCTTTCCTTGAACAACATTGGTGTCATGGAGAGGGGAGACTTGCAGCATGGGCAACTGCTGGTCTTCCATACAACCTTGCCCATGCCTACGCCCTGGAGAGTGAAGACTTTCCAGACACAGATCCATGGTCTCGCAAGACTAACAGATGCCTTTGTTGTTGTAATAGGTCAAAAAGAATTCAGTTTGCTTGGAAGTTTAACTGCTCAAACCAAACCAACCGAGGTGGGCTTTGCTGAAATGAAAGTGAGCGTGAAAAAAATTGTAAAGTCTAAACAGAAATTAAACTGGCCGAACAAATTGCATTACCATTCTGGCAAGGGCTCACATACACCAGACCAATGCAAGTTTAAAGGTCAAACTTGCAGAAAATGCAGCAAAGTAGGACACATACCAAGAGCATATCGGGCAGGCAAAAAAAAAAGACTGTACATGGAAGAGATAGAGATAACAAGTCAAGTTGTAGTTTCAAAAAGAACACGAATCTGCATGTTGATGTTGAAAAATCTGATAATGATGAGAGTGAGACACAGGACTGGGAGCCTTGAGATTTACAATGTAAGAACTAACAAGAGACAAGCAATATGGCTTCCTCCAGATGGGGAACGGCAAATTAATTAAAATGGAATTGGACATTGGCTTGGCCGTTTCAGTCATTTCACAAAATGTATTTGAATGGTATTTCAAAGATACTGACCTGAAGCCTGCAGATATCCAACTGAGAACTCATAATGGATAAAGATAACTCCTGCAGGAATAACATTTGTAGCAGTGAAATACAACAACCAGCAACCACATTGGGCCTGGATGTGGTAAACACAGGAGGACCAGCGTCATGGGGCTGCGATTGTCTGAGACAACTACAACTTGATTTGTATTCCACAACCCCTGCAAAAGAATCAATTGAAAGCAAATTAAGAAATGTACTAGCTGATGCCACAGAAGTGTTCAAGGATGGCATTGGAAAATTCAAGCATGTCAAGGGTAAACTTTTGTTAAATGAAATTGCCACAGCCAGGTTTTGTAAAGCCCGTCTGGTTCCTTATACCAATGGTGATAGTGAGCTAGATCACATGGAGGCTGTAGAAATTCTTTTCAGGGTCAAATGGAGCTCATGGGCAACACAAGAAATCCCAGTTTGCAAGAAGGATGGGTCTGTCAGGATCTGTAGTGATCTTAAGGTCACCCTCAACCCAGTATTGAGAATCGATCGATACCCTCTGTCATGAACCCTGTGAGCCTATGCACATGTAATTGTTATTTGTTTTCTTATCTAGAGTCATTAAGACCTTGTGCTTTCTGTTTAATCTTGCCAAGCTTATTTTGACTGGCATAGGTTTTCAGTGTACTGTGATTATTTAAAGCAGACTCCCGATTAGCACTTATTGTGAGGTCCTTGTTTTTAGAGAATGATTTCATCTCACGGTGTCGCTCAGTCAAGTCACCAATATTTAGTTGGAATTCCTCTGAATAACTCTTGTTTCTCTCTCAACAAGGAAGTCCGTTGTTTCTCCACACCTGGATTCAGCCATTTTGTCAGAGCACTCCTCAACAGGAGGACCCCGCGCCATAAATGTGGAAGTTCAACAGCAACTTGAGCAACAGCTGGCTGGAGATGAGGGTGTCTTCTATTCTGGGTGTTTGTCCCAGGGCTTTGTTCCCAGTGTCTCAAATCCATGTTCCTAGCTTCTCTAATCTGTTCAAGATCATCAAGGTTTCCTGGGTCTCCCATAGTTCTCAAGGTTTCTGAGGACAACCCCATGTTTCTGAGTTTGATTCCATGTTTCCATGGTACATACAATATTTCCAAGTTATATGCAATGTCCCCAAGTTATATCCCATGTCCCCAAATGATATGCAATGTTTCCAAGTTCACCATGCTGCCGTGAGAGCATCAGGCTTTGTCAAATTTTACAGCCCTCTCTTGAGAGTATCAGATCTGTCTCAAATTTACCAACCCTGTCTCGAGTATCCCAAGTCTCCCTGGGCCATCATGTTCCAGCCTTTGAGAGTGAAGTTCTGTCATGAGCTTTGTGGGCCTATGCACCTGTTTTTGTTATTCTTTGTCTTATCTGGAATCGTTAAGCCCTTGTGCTTTATATTTAACCTTGTCAAATTTATTTTGACTGACAAGGGTTTTCAGCATACTGTGAGTATTTAAAGTGGACTCCCAATTAGCGCTGATCACAGGGGTCTTTGTGTTTGGAGATTGATTCATCTCATGGTGTCACTCAGTCCAGTCATCAATGTTTAGTTGGAATTCCCATGAATAAACTCTTGTTTCTATCTCAACATGGGAGTCTGTTGTTCCTCCACACCTGGGTTCAGTCACATGTCAGTGCATACCATGACAACCCTCTGCTCAGAATGGAAGATACCTGTGCAAACCTTTCTGGAGAGAAACACGCCTGCAAAGTGAACTTAGCTGAGGCTACCTACAGATGTAGATGGAAGAAAGGGCCAAAGTGTTTCTCACCATAAACATTCACAAAGGGCTTTATCGCTTTAATAGGCTGATTTTTGGAGTAGCATCAGCACCTGCACGCTGGCAGAAGACTATGGACTAGGAGCTGAAAGGCTGCCCAGGCTATTAGCATTCCCTGGATAACATCATTGTTACTGGTGACAAGGAACCTCTCCAAAATCTCAAGACTGTGTCAAAAAAAATCAGAAGATTTTCGGCTCAGAGCATGATACAACAAGTGTGCATTCTCTAAACCAAGCATCACTTACTGTGGTTGCACTATTGACACACAAAAATTATACAAGTTTGTTGAGGAAGTTCAAACAGTGGTGGATTCCCCAAGGCATGTATCACAGTTGCAGTTCTTTTTAGGATTTCTAACTCAATGTAATTTATCAAATTTACCTGCCAAATCTGCTGCTGTGTTCCATCCCTCGAATTCATGAACAGAGATCAGGAAGAAATGGCAATGGACAAAGCAGTGTGTGGTAGATTTCCAAAAGGCAAAGGAAATGGTGAAATCAGGTACTGTACTCACATATTATGATCCACATCATCCAGTGAGGCTTTCTTGTGATGCTTCACCTTAAGGTGTAGGTGCAGTCATGTCACATGTTATGAGTGATGGAAGTGAACGTTCTATAGCTATCGTGTCATGTTCTTTGACTGCTGCAGAGAAAACTATCCACCGATTGATAGAGTGGCCTTGAGTCTGGTTTGGGACGTAAAATACTTCAACCAGTACTTATCTTGGAGCGATAATCCTCATTACCAATCATCAACTACAGTATTAGAGTCCATTTTCAATCCACAGAAGGGTGTTGCACTAACAGCAGCTGCATGAATTCCAAGATGAGTTCTGTTTCTTGGAAGGACCCAATTAAAGTCTCCCTATTATGTCAGAGATGATCTGAAGGGAAACAAGAAAAGTCCCTAAACTGTCTCGGATCGAAATGGCTATCCAAAATGGCTGGAATGTGCAGAAGAAACTCGAATTCACCCATTTTTATAAGCATCGGCATAAACCTGCCCTTGACGGTGGTTGACTTATGTGGGGATTAAGAGTAGTACCATACAAGTTGAGAGCTAAAGTTTTGGAGGAGCTACATGCCGGTCATCTAGGTGTGGTCAAAATGAAAGTGTTTCCTCAAAGTGTTGTCTGGTGCCCTGAGATAGATCAGAAGATCGAGCAGCTTGCCATGCAATGTTCAGGATGTCAACATGTCCAGAAGATCCAAGGGCAGCACTTTGGGAATGGCCTGCATTTCCCTGACAGAAGATTTTTGTGTATTCTGCCAGACTACTTTTGGGGACAAATTTCTTGGGAATAGTGGAATCAGCTGCAAAGCGGCCAGAAACGTTCTCAAAAGCCTCCACTACAGCCTTTCACACTGCTAATGCTTTGAGAAGCCTCTTCTCAAGGACAGATGTGCCAGAACACTTAATCAGTGACAATAGACCACAGTATGTTGCATTACATTTTCAGTCATTCCTGAAAGTAAATGGAATGAGAGTTATTACATCTGTCCCATACCACCCAGCAATAAATGGCTTGAGAGTGAGGTTTGGCCAGAGTCTAAAGGATGCACCACGAGTAATGTCAGCAAACACACCCCACTGACACTGAATCAGAAGCTCGCCAATTTCCTCTTTACATATCACAATGCAGAATACTCCGTTACCAACAACTCACTCGTTATGTTGTTCTTGGATTGCCTCTTGCACTCTCACTTGGATCTTCTCAAGCCCAATCTCAGAAGGATTATGCAGGACAAAAAGCTGAGACAAACTGAGGGCTCTTCAAACAAGGAGGTTCAATGTTTCATTCCTGGACAAGCTTTCCTGGCGAGATACTACAGAAGTGATCAAAAGTGAGTTCAAAAGAAAAAGACTCTATTGTGTCAAATTTTTTTGAGGATGTGACTAAACACATTGATGGAGGTAGAGCAGTAGATGTAGTGTATATGGATTTCAACAAGGCATTCGATAAGGTACACCCTGCAAGGCTAATTGAGAAAGTAAGGAGGCATGGGATCCAAGGGGACATTGCTTTGTGGATCCAGAACTGGCTTGCACACACAAGGCAAAGAGTGTTTGTAGTCGGGTCATATTCTGCATGGTGGTCGGTGACCAGTGGTGTGCCACAGGGATTTGTTCTGGGATCCCTACTCTTCATGATTTTCATAAATGACTTGGATAAGGAAGTGGAGGGATGAGTTGGTAAATTTGCTGATGACACAAAGGTTGGAGGTGTTGTGGATAGTGTGGAGGGCTGTCAGAGGTTAGGCGGGACATTGATAGGATGCAAAATGGGGCTGAGAAGTGGCAGATGGAGTTCAACCCAGCTAAGAGTGAGGTGGTTCATTTTGGTAGGTCAAATATGATGGCCGAATATAGAATTAATGGTAAGACTCCTGGCAGTGTGGAGGATCAGAGGGATCTTGGGGTCTGAGTCCATAGGACACTCAAAGCTGCAGCGTAGGTTGACTCTGTGGTTAACAAGGCATACGGTGCATTGGCCTTCATCAAACGTGGGATTGCGTTTAAGAGCCGAGAGGTAATGTTGCAGCTGTATAGGATCCTGGTTAGACACCATCTGGAGTACTGTGCTCAGTTCTGGTCACCTCACTACAGGAAGGATATGGAAACCGTAGAAAGGGTGCAGAGGAGATTTACAAGGATGTTACCTGGATTGGGGAGTATGCCTTATGAGAATAGGTTGAGTGAACTCGGTCTTTTCTCCTTGGAGCAATGGAGGATGAGAGGTGACCTGATAGAGGTGTACAAGATGATGAGAGGCCTTTTGTGTGGATAGTCAGAGGCTTTTTCCCAGAGCTGAGATGACTAGCATGAGAGGGCACAGTTTTAAGCTGCTTGGAAGAGCGCATGGAATGAGCTGCTGGCAACGGTGGTGGAGGCAGATACAATAGGGTCTTCTAAGAGACTCCTGGATAGGTACACGGAGTTAGAAAAATGGAGGGCTATGGGTAACCCTAGGTAATTTCTAAGGTAAGGACATGTTCGGCACAGCTTTGTGGGTTGAAGGGCCTGTATTGTGCTATAGGTTTTCTATGTTTCTATGTTTCTAAAGTTAAAACAGATCTCTAAAAAGTGATCTAAATTAATTACAAATATAAAACACAAAAAAATTTATTGCATGAGTATTCATCCCCTTCAAGTCATATTTAACATGTGCACCTTTGCAGCGATTACAGTCTTGAGTCTGTGTGGATAGGTCTATATTAGTTTTGCACAACTGGACGCTGCAATTTTTCCCCATTCTTCTTTTAGAAAACTGTTCAAGCTATGTTATATTTCATGGGAATTATGAATGAACAGCCCATTTCAAGTCCATCCACAAACTCTCATTGGATTGAGGTCTGGACTCTGACTTGGCCTCTCCAGGACATTAAGTTTGTTGTTTTTAAGCCAGTCCTGGCTATATGCTTAGGGTCATTGTCTTGCTGGAAAACAAATCTTCTCCCAAGTTGCATTTCTCTTGCAGACATTATCAGCTTTTCCTCCAGGATTTCCCCATATTTTTCTACATTCATTTTACCTTCTGTCTTCACAAGCCTTCCAGGGCCTGCTCCAGTGAATCATCTGCACAGTATGATGCAGCCACCACCATACTTCATGGTAGTGATGGTGTGTTTTTGAAGATGTACGGTGTTTGCCTTATTCCAAACATTATGTCTGGTCTGATGACCAAAAAGTTCAATTTTCTTTTCATCAGACCATAGACTTTTTTCCAGCTGACTTCAGAGTCTCCCATGTACCTTCTGGCAAACTCTAGCCAAGATTTCATCTGAGTTTTTTTCAACAGAGGCTTTCTCTTTGCCACTCTCCCATAAAGCTGCAACTGGTGAAGCACCTGGGCAACAGTTGTTGTATGTGCAGTTTCTTCCATCCCAGCCACTGAAGCTTGTAACTCCTCCAGAGTTATCATAGATCTCTTGGCGATCTCGTTTACTATGCCCCTTCTTGCACAGTCACTCAGTTTTGGAGAACTACCTCTTCTAGGCAGATTTACAGCTGTGCCATATTCTTTCCATTTCTTGATGATTGACTTAACTGACTTATGAGGATAAGCAGGGAGGTGAGTTGTATATTTAATATTTCAGTTATATTTGAGTAATATTGTAAATATTTGTTTAATTAAACATGCTTTATTGATTACATAATTCACTGCAGTTTATATGTAAAAGTCCATTTAAAGCATACATTATTACTCCACCACATCATATGTGTGTGCCTCGCTTAAGCAGAAACAAAGTAGATGCACAATTTTCCGGCTCCTGTGATTTTCTTTGGATTAGTTTTTGGAGTTAGAAAACGTAACAGGATAAAAAGAGCGGAATTGAGAAGGAAGACCTGTAGAGGGTGGAGAAGCAGAGAGGAAAGAAAAGAAGCAAGAAGTGGAGCAGGCAGCAGAATATGGATAATTATAAAGAATGAAGCGATGTTTCTGGGTGCAGCAGTGTAGTTAGTAAGAGGAAGGGTGAAGGAGGATGAGATGCATCAGGAGTTTAGCAGGAAGAAAAATGCAGAGAATGAAAGAGAACGAATGGAAGTGATGGTCATAGCTGGAGTGTGGGAGACTCCTTGGGACAAAGAAGTCCTGAAAAGAGAGTATAGGGAGCTAGGTAGAAAGCTAAGAAACTGGACCTCCCGGGTAGCAATTTCTGGATTGCTGTCTGTGCCCCGCACCAGTGAGGATAGAAACAGGATATTTTGGCAGATAAATGCGTGGCTAAGAAGCTGGTGCAGGGTGCAGGGGGCAGGGCTTCAGGTTCTTGGATCATTGAGATCTCTTCCAGGGGAGGTATGACCTATTCAGAAGTGACGGGTTGCACCTGAACCTGAGGGGGACCAATATTCTTGCAGGTAGGTTTGTTAGAGCTGTTGGGGAGGGTTTAAACTATTTTGCTAGGGGGGTGGGAACTGGAGAGAAGGGATTCAGGATAGGACGGATGGTAAAAAAGTAAAGATAGCATGCCATCAGACTGTCAGGTAGAGTCAGGTTGCGACTTAGTTGCAGCCAGTAGGCTAAGCATCAAAACATTAGGGATGCAGAGACAGAAAGGATAGCAAATACAGTACTCAAGGTGTTGTATCTAAATGCACGTAGTATAAGAAATAAGATCTTGTTGCAATATTATAGATTGCCAGGCATGATGTTGTGGCCATCACTGAATTGTAGCTGGAGAATGGTTGTAGTTGGGAGCTGAATGTCCAAGGTTACACATTATATCAGAGAGATAGAAGGTAGGCAGAGGGGCTGGTGTGGCTCTGCTGGTAAAGAATGGTATGAAATCAGTAGAAAGATGTGACATAGGATCGGAAGATGTTGAATCCCTGTGGGTTGAGTTAAGAAACTGCAAGGGTAAAAGGACATTGATGGCAATTATATACAAGCCGCCCAACAGTAACTGGGAGGTGGACCACAGGTTACAACAGGAAATAGAAAAGGTGAGTCAAAAAGACAATGTTATGGTAGTCATGGGAGATTTTAACATGCAGGTCAATTGGGAAAATCAGGTTGGTAATGGATCTTAAGAGAGTGAGTTTGTTGAAGAGATAGCTTTTTAGAGCAGTTTATCTTTGAGCCTACTAGGGGATCAGCTATACTGGATTGGGTGTTATGTAATGAACTGGAGGCGATTAGGAGCTAAAGGTAAAAGAACCCTTAGGAACCAGTGATCACAATATGAATGAGTTCAACTTGAAATTTGATAAGGAGATAGTAAAGTATGATGTAGCAGTATTTCAGTGGAGTAAGGGAAAATACAGTGGCATGAGAGAGGAATTGGCCAAAATGAAACCGGAGGATCTGCTAGCAGGGATGTCAACAGAGCAGCAATGGCGTACGTTTCTGGGAAAGATGAGGAAGGTGCAGGACATATCTATCCCAAAAAACGAAAAAAAGGTTTGATGGCTCTGGGTCTGTACTCACTGGAAGGATGAGGTGGGATCTCATTGAAATCTTTTGAATGTTGAAAGGCCTAGACAGAGTAGATGTGGAAAGTATGTTTCCCATGGTGGGAGAGTCTAAGACAAGAGGCCACAGCCTCTGGATAGAGGGGCGCCCTTTCAAAACAGAGATGCAGAGATGCAGAGAAATTTCTTTTGGTGAAATTTCTTCTGGGTGGTGAATTTGTGGAATTTGTTGCCACATACAGCTGTGGAGGCCAGATCGTTGGGTGTATTTAAGGCAGAAATTGATGGGTTCTTGATTGGACATGGCATCAAAGGTTACAGGAAGAAGGCTGGGAACTGGGGTTGAGGAGGAGAAGGAAAAAGGATCAGCCATGATTGAACGGTGGAGCAGACTCAATGGGCCAAATGGCGTAATTCTGCTCCTATATCTTATGGTCTTATGGTCTGATGGAAACATCTGATATTGTTCTCCACTGTCTTTCTACTTGAGAGAAATGGGCAAAAAAAAGTTGGCTCTGTGAACCTTCAGCAACTTTGCTGAGCACTCAGAGGAGTGTAGCAAGCACTTTCTTTAATGAGGTGTTTAAGAGGCCCTTAGATAGGCATATGAATGTGCACAGATTGGAGGGATGGGGAGCTTCGGTAGGCAGAAAGGAGTAGGCATTCAATTATTTGTTTAATTACTTTGGCACTAAGTTTTGGGTCAAAGGGCTTGTTCCTGTACACTACCATTCTATGGGCTGTTGATAGTGGGTGGCCGGTCATATGATTGTATGCCAGCATTAAGCCCAAGGTCATATTCCACAACTAAAAACTGAAAGGCTCTTCTTTGCCTTATGAAAGTTACACATCCCTTGAAGCCACAAATCTTCCTGACCTAGAGATATTGTATATGCTGTTCCTTTATCACCGCTGTGTCAAAACATGGGAACTTCCCTCTAATAACATTGTGGGTTCAAGAAGGCATCACACCCCCACCACTTTCTCAAGGGCATTTAGGATGAGAAATTAACTCCCTTGGAATGGATTTTAAAAATGCAGTCCTGGAAAACATTTTGTTAATCAAAAGGCTGCGAGGAATGCTTTTTAGTTATTTTGAAGCAGTTTATTCAAATGGATAAGAAGTGGCGTGGGGTCCATTCTGGTGAAAGATAAACATGTTCAAAGTTCGAGGTAAATTTATTATCAAAGTCCATATACAACCCTGAGATTCATTTTGTTGCAGGCATTCACAGGAAATACCAGAAACACACGGTGCCCCAACGGGTCAATGATTTTATACAGAGATGATAATTTGTGTGTCTTTAAATTGAGGATCACCTGTGTGGATAAAGTATATAACTATATACACTTATGTTCTACAATAAGTAATCAAATAACTACTAATGGTATGATGGTTTTCAGTGAAAAATGAAGTCCACTGGAAAAGAGTACTATTCATTTCAGCTGTTTAAGAGATGTTTTACCATGCAGTTTATTGCTCAGATTGTGTGGAATTGGACTGAATGAGGGAAACTGTAAGTAAATTTATTTCAGTGAGCAAAAAACAGGCAGTGTACAAGCTGAGATCTGCTCCCAATAGTGGCTGGAGGACTTTGAATGGTCCTTGTGATAATGAGTGGAGAGAGTCCTTGATGCCAAAACACTGCAAAAACTCATGGTTAGCCAAAAATGCATTCTTCTGATTTTGTGAAACTGCTACTTTAAGTTCAAGTTTATTGTCATCTGATTGTACGTATATACAACCAAACGAAACAATGGTGCACCTACCCACACACACACTCACACACAGCACATAATCCAAAATATTATGCTATCATCATCATCATCATTGTGAAACGTGTTGTATGACGTGGGTGATCATGGTATTGACCAAAATTTCTCTACAGAAGTGGTTTGCTATTGCTTTCTTCTGGGCAGTGTCTTTACAAGAGGGGTGATCCCTGCCAATATCCATACTCTTCTGATATTGTCTGCCTGGTGTCAGTGGTCGCACTATCAGGACTTGTGATATGCACCAGCTGCTCATATGATCATCCACCCATGGCTTCATGTGACCCTGATCAGGGGCTAAGCAGGTGCTACACCTTGCCCAAGGGTGACCTGCAGGTTAGTGGAGGGAAGGAGTGCCTTACACTTCCTTTAGTACAGTGGTCCCCAACCACCGGGCCATGGACCAGTACCAGGCCACAAAGCATGTGCTACTGGGCCGTGAGGAAACGATGAGTTAGCTGCACCTTTCCTCATTCCCTGTCACGCACTGTTGAACTTGAACATAGGGTTGCCAACTGACCCGTATTTGCCGGGATATCCCGTATATTGGGCTAAATTGGTTTGTCCCATACGGGACCGCCCCTCTCCCATATTTCCCCCGCTAAGGTAGTGTTCCTATGAAACCTTTCATGCCGAAATGATGTGAAGCGAAGAAGCAACTACCATTAATTTATATGGGAAAAATTTTTGAGTGTTCCCAGACCCAAAAAATAACCTAACAATTCATACCAAATAACACATAAAACCAAAAATAAATAACACTAACATATAGTAAAAGCAGGAATGATATGATAAGTACACAGCCTCTATAAAGTAGAAATAATGTATGTACAGTATAGTCGGGAAGATGAAAGCAAAACCGATTTGTGGGGAAAAATCAGCATGTACGCACATGCACATGTCACGCATGCGCACACAGGTGCCCACACAAGGCTTCATGGTCCTGGTAGTCTTTCCTGGGGTAAAGTGTCCTGGGATTTGACTGCTACTTTTGTCCCTTATTTTGGAGTGAGAAGGTTGGCAACCCTAACTGTAAAAGGCATGTTGAGGTGAGCTTAACCCTACTTGAACACGCCCCCCCCTCCCCCACCGAAACAGCCGATCCGCAAAAATATTGTCAATATTAAACCGGTCTGCGGTGCAAAAAAGGTTGGGGACCCATGCTTTAGTAGAGACCTATCTCCACCCCACCACCCTAATTATACTATAAACAAGTTTGTAAATTATGATTCAAAATGCATTAGTAAAATGCAGCACAGGTAAACAGTATCTGTGGTGGCAGGGTATTCGTTAGTCTCACAGCCTGAGGGAAGAAGCTGTTACCCAGTCTGGCAATCCTTGTCTTTACCTCCTTCCTGATGGTAATGGGTCACTGAGATTATGAGGCGGGCGGTAGGAATCCTCAACAATGCTTCGGGTCCTTCGTCTGCAACGCTTCCGGTAAATGTCACAAACAACGGGGGCGGGGGGGTGGGGGGAGAACCCCAGTGATCATCTCGGAAGTTTTTACTGTCCTCTAGGGTTTTACAGTCTGATGTTTTGTATCTTCCATACCACAAAAGGATATTAAGGACACTCTCGATGATGCTCCTGTAGAACATTGTTAGAATGGGTATTGGGAGCCTTGCACACCTCAATCTCCTCAGAAAAGGTAGACTCTGTTATGCATTCTTGACTAGCGAGGAGGTGTTGTGCATTCATCTTAGATCAATCATTATGTGCACACCAAGGAACTTCGTGCTCTTCACTCTCTCCACAGCAGAGCCATTGGTGTGCAATGGAGAGTGGTTGACCTGTGCCTTTCTGAAGACCACAATCATCTTTTTTGTCTTGTCCACATTGAGACTCAGGATGTTGTTCTGTTCTCGCACCATTTGGAAAGCCTTTCTACTTCCTCTCTGTATGCTGACTCGTCATTGCTTCTAATGTAGTATCATCAGTGAACTGGATGATGCAGTTTTAGCTGAATCTGGAGGTGTGGTCGTGAGTCAGGGGCAAGCTGAGTGCACAACCCTGAAGGGCCCCATTGTTCAGTGTGATGGAACTTGAGATGTTGCTTCCAACTCAGACTGACTGGGGTCTTCCCATCAAAAAGTCCAAGATCCAGATACAAGGAGGATTGTTGAGCCCCAACTTTACACCACACACTATCGGAGCAGTGCTGCCAGGATAATCAAGAACACGACCCACCCAGCCAACATACTTTTTGTCCCTCTTCCCTCCAGGAGAAGGTTCAGGAGCTTGAAGACTCGTACAGCCAGATTTGGGAATAGCTTCTTTCCAACTGTGATAAGACTGCTGAATGGATCCTCACCCGGATCTGGACCGTTCCCTCCAAATATCCGGACCTGCCTCTCAGTTTTTTTGCACTACCTTACTTTCCATTTTCTATTTATGATTTATAATTTAAATTTTTAATATTTACTATCGATTTGTACTCCAGGGAACGTGAAGCACAGAATCAAATATCACAGTGATGATTGTACGCTCCAGTATCAATTGTTTGGCGACAATAAAGTATAAAGTATAAACAACACCAGCCTCTGAGGGATGATTGTGTTAAACACCGAGCTGAGGCTGATGAACAACAACCTGACATATGAGGCATCGTTTTCTAGGTGGGACAGGGCAGAGTGGAGGGATGAGGCTATGGCATCATCAGTAGACCACTTTGAGCAGTGGGTGAACTGGAAAGTGTCCAATTATAGCTGGAAGGTGGGATTTTGCATGATTCATTAAGAGCCACTCAGAGCACTTGATGATTGTCAAAGTCAGTGCCACTGGGCGGTAATCATTTAGGCCAGCTACCATTGCTCTCTTGGGCACTGGAGTGATTGTGGCTGCCTTGAAGCCTGCAGGGACAGAGAACCTTTTCAGAGAAGTATTAAAGATATCCATTACGACCTCTGTTAGCTGGGTAGCACAGTCTCCCAGCACCTTACCAGACATGTTGTCCGGCCCTGCAGCCCAGCATGAGCTTACCCCGGCTAGGGTCCACCTCAGCTTGGCAGTGGACAGACAGTGTGCCTGCTCCTCAGGAGGAGAGGAGTCTTCCTTCGATGTCACATCATTCGATTTGTCAAATCATGCAAAGAAAGCATTCAGCCTGTCAGGAAGGGAGGTGTCACTGTCCTTGATGCACAAGGTGGACTTGTATTTCATTATGGTTTGTATACCTTACCACATATGTCATGTGCCCTGTCCCAGGTGTCACAAAGGTGTCTGTGGATTTTCTATGCATTCTCACGCTTTGTCTTCCTGATGCATGGGAGGGAGCAGCTCTTGCTGACCTTAGAGTTGTACTGTCCACCAATCTGAAGGCATTGTCCTGATTCTTAAGCAGTACACAAACCTCTGCAGTCAGCCATGGTTTCTGGTTTGCTCTGGCAGTGTAGTGTTTAATCATGTTAGCATCCTCAATTCACTTTCCTATTAGCCAGTCACCAATCCCACATATCCATCAATGTTGAAGTGATACTTGTAGGTAGCTGCCTCTCTGACTATGCTCCAGTTTGTGCTTTCGAAGCAGTCCTGCAGTGCTGAGGTGGCACCTTCTAGCCAGGTCCTGACCTCCCTGTGAACCAGTATGACTTGTTTAACCAGTGGCCTGTATGCAGAGATTAGCATAATGCAGTGGTCCCCAACCACCGGGCCGTGGACCGGTACTGGGCCGCAAAGCATGTGCTGCCGGGCCGCGAGGAAACGATATGATTTGGCGATAAGAGTCAGCTGCACCTTTCCTCATTCCCTGTCACGCACTGTTGAGCCATTACGCATGCGAGGTCATTATCCATGCGTCATCCATGGCAGTGCGGGAAGGAGATCAACTCCTCGAGCTTGCAAATGACGGCGGGCTGAAAAGCATGTTTGACATAACATCTCTGCCAGCATTCTGGATCAAAATCAAGGCTCAATATCCTGAGATAGCCATGAAAGCAGTGAAAACGTTGCTTCCATTTCCAACATATCTCTGCAATGAATGCAATGAAAACTAAATTGTGGAATAGACTGGACATAAGGAGCCTCCTTCGAGTATCACTGTCTCCCATCACCCCTCGATAGGACCGTCTTGTTGCAGGAAAACAAGTATTCAGCCCAGGGCTCCCACTGATTCAGCGATATCGGTGCGTTGCAATGATTTTATATGTTCATACGGGGAAAATATGCGCTGTGTATTTAATAGAACATAGAATAGTACAGCACATTACAGGCACTTCAGCCCACAATGTTGTGCCGACCCTCAAACCCTGCCTCCCATATAAGTCCCCACCTTAAATTCCTCCATATACCTGTCTAGTAGTCTCTTAAACTTCACTAGTGTATCTGCCTCCACCACTGACTCAGGCAGTGCATTCCACGCACCAACCACTCTCTGAGTAAAAAACCTTCCTCTAATATTCCCCTTGAACTTCCCACTATCCCCCTTGAACTTCCCACCCCTTACCTTAAGCCATGTCCTTTGGTATTGAGCAGAATATCCAAACATTACTTAAAATGCTCTGATGCTATTGACTTATAAGTGACTTATATAACCATATAACAATTACAGCACAGAAACAGGCACCTCTGCCCTTCTAGTCCGTGCCGAACGTTTACTCTCACCTAGTCCCACTGAGCTGCACTCAGCCCATAACCCTTCATTCCTTTCTTGTCCTATCAAATTTTTCTTTAAATGATAATATCAAACCTGCCTCTACCACTTCTACTGGAAGTTTGTTCAACACTTACTTCAAGCTCCTCTGTCCTCCCCTGATAATTGACTTATCACTATATCCATGAGAGGAAAATATGCACTGTGTATTTAATATTAAATTCATTAGATAATCCCTTTTAGAAAGGAAATTGAGTGTATTAGCCACTTATCAACTATATTCCAGTCATGATTAACATTCCCCCCCAACCCCTGGACAGAATGGCCAAAAATGATTTGTAGGAAAAAATCGGCACGTACACGCATGCGCACTGCTGCCCGCGCAAGGCTTCATGGTCATTGTAGTCTCGGGGTAAACACAACGTATTTGACTGCTACTCTTGTCCATTGGCAACCCAACCGCACCCCCCCCCCACTCCCCCGGTCGGCCGGTCCACAAGAATATTGTCAATATTAAACCGGTCGACAGTGCAAAAAAGGTTGGAGACCCCTGGCATAATGGATGTGTGGTCTGAGTATCCGAGGTGAGGGCGGGAGATAGCCTTGTAGGCTCTACGAACATTGGTATAAACAGATCTAATACATTCTGGTAGCAAATTTGACATGCTGGTGGAACCTTGGCAGGACTGTTTTTAAGTTGGCATAATTGAAGTCACAAGCAACAATGAAGACACAACAGGGTGAGTGCCCCGACGTTGCAGATTACGGCACGGAGCTACTGCAGTGTTTCCCCAGCACTAGCACGTGGGAGGGGGCATGAAATAGTAATAACTGCAATGGCAGTGAAATCCCTCCGTTAGTAGAAGGGACTCCACTTCACTATTCAAAACTATCTCTGCGGTGAGCAGTGGGACATTATTACCAAGGCGTTCATACATCAGTTTTTACTGGTGTGGACACACATACCTCCGCCACGACTCTTGCCAGAGGCCGCAGTATCTCTGTCCACCCAAAAGGAGATTAGCTGAATGGTTTGGAATGGTGCTTTGAATTCACATTTCTGTCAGCTTGAGTGATGAACAGTCTTTCATCTCCAACAAGAGAAAATCTGCAGATGCTGGAAATCCAAGCAACACACAAAGAATGCTGCATGAACTCAGCAGGCCAGAAAGCATCTATGGAAAAGAGTACTGTTGACATTTCGGGTCGAGTCCCTTTGGTAGGACTGGAGAAAAAAGGCTGAGGAGTAGATTTGAAAGGTGGGGGAAGGGGAGAGAGAAACACAAAGTGATATGTGAAACCTGAAAGGGGAGCGATGAAGTAAAGTGCTGGGAAGTTGATTGGTGAGAGAGATACAGGGCTAGAAAAGGTGGAGTCTGATAGGAGAGGACAGAAGGCCATGGAAGAAAGGAAAGGGGAAGGAGCACCAGAGAGTGGCGATGGACAGGCAAGGAGATAAGGTGTGCGAAGGAAAAGGGGATGGGGAATGATGAAGTGGAGGGGGGGACATTACCAGAAGTTCAAGAAATCAATGTTCATGCCATCAGGTTGGAGGCTACCCAGATGGAATATAAGGTGCTATTCCTCCAAACCAAGGGTGGCCTCATCACGACAGTGGAGGAGGCCATGGATTGACGTGTTGGAATGGGAATGGGAAGTGGAATTAAAGTGGGTGGCCATTGGGAGATGCCGCCTCTTCTGGCAGACAGAAAGCAGCTGCTCAGCGAAGCGATCTCCTAATCTATGTCAGGTCTCACTGATATACAGCAGGCCACATTGGAAGCACTGGACACAGCATACAACCCCAACAGACTCACAGGTGAAGTGTCGCCTGAATGGTAGTGAGGGAGAAGGTGTAGGGGAGGGACAGGTGTAGCACTTGTTCTACTAGCAAGGATAAGTACCAGGAGGGAGATCAGTAGGGAGGGACGAATGGACAAGGAAGTTGTGTAGGGAGCAATCTCTGTGGAAAGCAGAAAGTGTGAGGGTGGGGGAAGATGTGCTCGGTGGTGCAATCCCAATGGAGATAACGGAAGAATTATGGGCTGGTCACGGAGGTTGGTGGGTGGTAGATGAGGACAAGAGGAACCCTATCCCTGGTGGGGTGGGGGGAGGATGGGGTGAGAGCAGATGTGCATGAAGTGGAAGAGATGCGGTCGAGGGCAGCATCGATGGTGGAGGAACGGAAGCCCCATTCTTTGAAGAAAGAGGACATTTTCTTCATTCTGGAATGAAAAGCCGCGTCCTGAGAGAAGATGGGGCAGAGATGGAGGAATTGAGAGAGGGGGATGATGTTTTTACAGGTGATAGGGTGGGAGGAAGTATAGTCCAGGTCGTGATCAGACATTAGCGAGCAGAATCGATGGGTTCGTGGGCATGCTGCAACCTGTTTTAAGTCTTGCTTTAACACCTGTAAGCTTAAAGTACTTCTGTTTTTGATCGCACCACTTCCAATGGCTGTAGTAGACCGTGGCGCAGAGTGAGAACCCACTCCCCCGTGATAGTCCATAACTGCACAGCACCTTCCTTATTCCATTCGTAACAAGGTAGACTTGCACATTTCAGTGTTCTTAATGTTTTTCAGTAATAGAAAAGATAAACAGGACAAGAAATTTCACCTTTAGGTTGAATCAGGAGTGGCTGCTGTGTCCATGTGCGCCGCCATCTTGTGAACTACCATTTCCTACCTCCACTGTTTATCATTCATTTTGTTTTAAAATAGGATAGCTTCCATGACATGCAAGGTACCACGTGTACAAGCATTCCAACTGCAGTCTTCAGTACAGCTATACAGTGTAGCCAGTCCTTATACCAAAAGTCAATGACCATCACAAAGCTAAAAGATATGGTTACTCAAATCCATAAAGGGTAACATCGTTTATTATTATCACATGTACTGATGCACAGTGAAAAACTTTGTCTTGCATGCCGTCCATAGGAGTTACTTCACCACATCAGTGCATCGAGGGGTGAGAAGGAAACAGCACTAATGGATGCAGAATAAAGTGTTAAAATTACAGAGAAAATGCAGTGCAGGGAGACAGTATGGTGCAAGACCATGACGTGGTAGACCGTGAGGTCAAGAGGCCACCCTCTTTTGCAAAAAGTACTTTCAATAGTCTTATAATATTGGGATGAAAGCTATTCCTTGAGCTTTGTAGTACATGCTTTCAGGCTTTTGTATATTCTGTCTAATGGGAGGGGAAAGAAGAGAGAAGACTGGGTTATGTTGGGCCTTTGATTATATTGGATGATGAGACAGAGACTCTCACAGCATTTGAGGTAAATCTACGTCAGTACTTGGATCACAAAAGCACGGAAGGCTACAGAGCAACAAACAAGCAGTAGGAGGAACTCAGTAAGTCTAGCAGCATGAGGACTGATTCAAGGTCATGACCTGAAACATCCCCCGCTCCATTCCTCCCACAAATGCTGCATGGCCCATTGAACTCCTTCAGCAGATTGGGTGCTTTTCCAGATTATGCATCTGCTCTCTTGTATTTCCATAGAAGGCTATGGATCAGGTGCTAGTAAATGGGATTAGTTCAGGCAGGCGCTTAATGACAGGTATATCAGGCTGAAGGGCCTGTTTTCATGCTGTCTTTTATTCTATGGCAATCAATGAATCTAAGCTCTTGAACTGACAGAATCCAATGGATATTGACATTGCGTGGAGTGGAGCAGATTCAATTAAGTTCTCTCACTAGGGAGGTCAGTTGAAGGTAGCAACAAACACCATGTGAATCCAACAGATGATGTGGCATCACATCTGATGAAGATGATCACCTGAGCAAAGGCTGGAATGATTGGGCCATTTTTCCTAATCCTAATGTCACAATCACGGATTTGGCAGCACAGTAGATACGGCAATTGCACTTGTGAATTTGCATGCGTCAGCTAATTATTTTTTAATCGTGATAGTATTCAACTCCATACTTGTCGTAGTGCTTGTCAAGACTTGGACAGAGCACAGCAACGCTTCGTTGCTGTTTGGCATTTGGCCTTCCCTGAGATAATGGATTGTCAAGTCAACTAACCCGGTCGACTAGCGGTATTCGTTTAATGTTTAGATGTTCTTTTCAGCTGCAGGGTAGGCTTCGTTTTCCTTTTGAGAGTTTTAGTTAACGGCCCTGTTTGGCCTAGCATTTATTGTTTTATTTTCTCTTTAACACTGTTCGTATTAAAGTCTGTGAACTATCAACCGGCTTCCGTGTCTTTCACTCCGCACTTGGGCCATATCTGAACCTGGTAACAGCAAGTCTCAACCAACAAAGATGACAGAGAGAGCAGCTGACCTTGGCTGTGACATTCATGGGTCTGGTACGATACAAGCTAGAGGCAATGGAATCTGTTCTCAGTGAAGTTACAGAGGCAATGAGGCAGATAATCTTGTACCGACAAGCCCAGTCCCATTTGGAGGAACAGGTATCATCCCTAGCCACATCTGTTCAACAGCTCACCATGGAGAATCAGACTCAGGCGTCTGCGATTTCCGCACTCACGACCGCCGTCCGCGAACATATTGTGAACAGCCAGCATCAGCTGACAGCCATTAACGTTCTCACCAGCTCAGTTCAGCAATTTCAGGCTGCCTCGGTCCCACTCCCACAATCTCACAGGTCCTCCTTTTCTGCTGCCCTGACAATCTCTGCTACTAATGCTCCCGCTCCCACGCCCGGACCAGAGCCGACTCCCACAACCGTTCAGGAACCGAGTATTCCACCACCAGGCAGATATTCTGGTGATCCCGATAGTTGCAGGAATTTTATTACCCAACGCTAGCTGACATTCCAAGCCCAGCCTGGTCATTTTGGTGATGATGCGCGAAAATTGGCGCACATGGTCAATCTTCTTGACAGACCTCCACCCAGCCTGTTCAACGCTTTGTGGGGGCAAGGATACCCCACAGCCCAGTCAGTCCAACTTTTCGTGGCGGAGTTAAGGAGGGTTTTTGATCTTCCATTACGGGGTCAGGAGGCTGCCCACCGACTCTTGAACCTGCACCAAGGCAGAGGAACGGTGAGAGCCAATGCAGTTAAATTCCATACCCTTGCAGTAGAGACAGGATGGAATGAGAGATCCCTCATCACTGCCTTCCAGCGTGGACTGAATGCAGGGGTCTGGCATGAGCTCGCTGCCTAGGATGAACAAGATAGTCTGGATGACCTGATTAATCTGGCTATTGGAGTTGACGTCCGGGTAACTGAGTGGCGCAGGGAAAGAATGTTTCAAACTTCCTACATGTCACCTGATCACCGTCTTTCCTTGCTCTCTCCCCCCACTCCCACCACCCAGCACCCAGCCCATGGAGGAGTCTATGCAAGTGGGGTGCATGCGCCTGTCTCAGGAGGAACGAGGCGGGCACCGGAGAACAGGTTTCTGCCTCTGTTGTAGTGATCCAGGACACTTCCAGGCAGCACGTTCCAAGTGTCCAGTAAAAGAGAATACTGGAGGAGAATCCTGATGGGTTGGTTCTCTCTTCAGTCAGCTTCCCCTAATTCTGTAATGCTCACAGATTCCTGGTCGTGGAGGTCTCAGACCCATGAACTTAAGGCATTTATTGACTCCAGTGCAGTCGGGAATCATTTGGTCATCTCTCTCGCTCAAAGATGGGGAGTTCCAACTCAGGAATTAAGAAAAAAGATCAACGTCAAGGCGCTGGACGGTCAACCTCTGGGAACCAGCCAGAAGCACCTTTCCACCCAACTCCGCCAACTGGTGCTCGAAGGCAACCATCATGAAGAAATATCTTTCTATTTGGTTAATTCACCTGAACTGCCACTAGTACTTGGTCTCCTCTGGTTATCCCGACATAACCCACAGATCGATTGGTCTCTGAAGGTACTCCAAGAGTGGGGACCGGCATGCCTGTCTACCTGTCTGGGTCCAGCTCAAGCTCCATTCCATGAATCCCCTCCTGTGTCAGCTAAGGATGTGGACCTGTCTGGGATCCTGGATGAATATGCGGATCTCCTTGCGGTTTTCAGTAAAAGAAAGGCCACCACCCTGCCCCCACACCGGCCATACGACTGTGCCATGGACCTCCTACCTGGCACTAGTCCTCCTTGAGGCTGGCTCTTATCCCTCTCTTGTCCTGAAACAGTGGCCATGGAGGAATACATCAAGGAGGCATTGAGCATGGGGTTTATCCGTCCGTCAACCTCGCCAGCAGGAGTGGGCTTCTTTTTTGTGAACAAGAAGGATGGCAAGCTCCGTCCCTGCATCGATTACCAGCCCCTGAACAACATCACTGTGAAGAACCGCTACCCTCTTCCCTTGCTGGCATCTGCGTTTGAACATCTCCAGGGAGCAACAATATTTTCCAAAATTGATCTGCGCAATGCTTACAATTTGATTCCCTTAAGAGAAGGGGATGAGTGGAAAACTGCGTTCAACACCTTTAACGGACACTATGAACACCTAGTGATGCTTTTTGGTCTGGCCAATGCCCTTGCTGTACTCCAGGCCTTGGTTAATGATGTGCTTAGGGACATGTTGAACCAGTTTGTGTTTGTGTATTTAAATAACACCCTTACCTATTCCCGCTCTCATCAGGAGCATGTCCAACATGCTGTTGAAAATAACCTGTACGCCAAGCAGAAAAATGTGAATTCCATAAAGACTAGGTGTTGTTTTTGGGCTATATATTTACCCCTTCCAGTGTTCAAATGGACCCTAGTGAAGTTCAGGCAGTTGCTGTTACCAGGTTCAGATATGGCCCAAGTGCGGAGTGAGAGACACTGAAGCAGGTTGGTAGACTTTAATACGAACGATGTTAAAGGGAAAATAAAACAATAAACACTAGGCCAAACAGGACCATTAACTAAAACTCTCAAAAGGAAAATGAAGCCTACATTGCGGCTGAAAAGAACATCTAAGCAATAAATGCATACCACTAGGCTTCAGAGTCAGTTGACTTGAAAGTCCAATATCTCAGGGAAGGCTGAATGTAAAACAACAGCAAGTCTCGACAAGCACTACGACTACAAGTATGGAGTTAAATACTATTATGATTAAATAATAGTTAGCTGACGTGCAAATTCACAAGTGCAATTGCCATATCTACTGCGCTGCCAAATCCGCGATTGTGACACCTAAAGAGAAAACGGAAGGCCTTACCTGAATCACTGGTTCCATAGTGATTGAAAATAAAATAAATCAACCTGCAGTTACCGGAAAACTGAAATAAAAAACAGAAATTGCTGAGTGTTTACACTATTTTCTATTTTTACTGCAGGATTCCTTAATGATGTTGGGCAGCAGGATTGACGAGTGAGGTAATGAGAGAACTTGTTTCCATGAGTCTACCACAGAAGCTGAAAATCTTTGTTTGCATTTTGATTTTGTGATATTGGTTTCTCTGGATGTGTTTTGGCCACAGGAGATGGAACATTTGCAAAGTAAGGTAGTAAATTGTCAATAGGGGAGGAGAACAACAAATCATGAAAATCTTTGCAGTGTGGCATTTGGAGTAAAAACAAAGTAATCAGTCATAAAATATTTCATTGGGTTGCAGGGACATTATATCCCTTTTCCTCAGTTTATAATTACATAATATAATAAGAAGACAAACATTTGTCCCTCAATTGGTTTCATAAAATCCATAGCATCTTGCATTATTTAAACTCTAAAGAAAATATTGAGACATGAATTAAATTTCTAATTATCTAATAAAATGGTAAGAGAGCAATATTAGTAGATATGTTTAATAAGTAGTCCTGATGCTTTTGAAAAGGAAGTATCACAGAACAGCCTCCACTTCGTACCTTCCATAACAGTTCAGCTCATACCGGTCACATCAGGGAGTTACTGCTCACTTATCATGAGTAGGACAACACCTTGTTCAGACTGGTGGAAGAGCTTGGAAAGGCAACTAGCCTTTTGAGTCTTTCCAAAGGATGTGCTAATGTAACTGGGTGACTGTCGAATCTTATTCATTATCATTAAAACTGTACTTAGGCATCCATCCGGGTAATGCTAGAATAGTTGTCTGTGTCTTTAAGTGGAGACGGTGGTGTCATTACTCACACGTGGGATAGTGGGGAGACCATTTTTGTTTTCTGCAGAAGAAGCTGGTGGGGCTTTGGGATTAAGTTCCTCCCAGAGATACTGGGCATGGTGAGGAACAATGAGTATTATTTGACGATATCCATGTGAATTCATTTATGCTTGTTGGCGAATCGAGAATATCAGTATTTTACATGCTTTACATGTGGATACTTCAGATTTTCACAAGTGAAGGCATCGGCGCTGGACAGCGTGGCTTGTGCAAAGTTCCTCACCGGCCAAGTAGGTCAGTCTTCCTGTAATTTATCTACCAGGCAATATCCTGTAAAAGTTGTGCCAAAGTGTACCTTTTGTCTGACTTTATTGTATCATGACTGATTGTGAATGTAACAGCATAACGTGAATGTTTAGTCTCTGTTTGGAAGTTCAGCACATGTGTACTAAAAAGTAGTAGACGTCTTAGATGAGATGCATTTGCTTACATTTTTGCTGCTATGTATAAGGTACAGGGTTGGTGAGATTCTAATGTTGTTTGTATTGTGTTCCTTCAGAATTGCTACTACCGTACTAGTTCTGTATTAGTTTTGTGTGGTTTGCTTTATGTATTTTTATACTGCATACACAATTCATCGATACACAAGGGTGTGGATCGAAAGTTAAACTGAGATTGTAACGGCAGGCTCTGGTTGTAAATTCGTTCGTTTTGTTTGGAGACTCTCTTCCGGCACTAAAACATCCAAAACAGATAAAGGAATTAAAACCCAAAAAAGTATTTGTTGTCCTGAGTGTGTACTTTTCCCCAGGCTACAAAACTAATGTACAAAGAGCAAAAGAATTGGACGCCCCACCCACTCACCCCATCAGCCCTCTGCTCTAGCAGAATCTGCAGGCTCTGTAATATAGTGGTTAGCACAATGCTTTTCAGTACCAGCCACCGGAGTTCAATTCCCACCACTGCCTATAAGGAGTGTTTTATGTTCCACCCGCAAACATGTGGGTTTCCTCCCTCAGTCCAAAGGTGTACTGGTTGGTAGGTTAATTGGTCATTGTAAATTGCCCTCTGATTAGCCTAGGATTAAATTGGGGGGAGGGGGGGTGACATGGTTTGAAGGGCCAGAAGGGCCTATTCCAAACATTATCTCAATAAATAAAATAAATAGAGTTCATTAATCATGTTCAAACTCACACGAATGCAATAGAAGCCAAAGATCTAGAAGAACTCAATTAGTGGAGCAACATCTGTGGGGGGAGGGGCTGTTGGCAGGAACTTCTGAAGCATGGTTTTGACAATTCCTTTTATCCCCACAGATGCTACTTGACCCACTGGGTTTCTCCAGCAGATTATTTTTTGGTATCAGAGAAGGATGGGAGGCGAATGTCATATGTAGAACAAAGGAAATTTTGCTGTTAAGGCAATATAATGGAGGCGATGACTATACTTCTTTCTCTTTGTAAAGTGCTGCTTGTTTAGTCTGTCTGATCTATAAAGTGTAATGAGACAAAACAATAGAAAGGAGAAGAAGAAGGAGAAGGAGAAAGGAGAAGGAAAAGGAGGTCCTGGAGAGTGAGTATAGAGAGCTTGGTAGGAAGTTGAAAAGCAGGGCCTCAAGGATGGTAATCTCAGGATTGCTGCCTGTGCTAGGTGCCAGTGAGGGTAGGAATAGGATGCTCTGGAGGATGAACAAGTGGCTGAGCAACTGGTGTAGGGGGCAGGGTTTCAGATTTCAGGATCATTGGGACCTCTTCTGGGGCAGGTGGGACCTGTACAAGAGAGACGGGTTACATTTGAACTACAGGGGGACCAATATCCTTTCAGGGAGGTTTGTTAGTGCTATTGGGGAGGCTTTAAACTAGATTTGCTGGGGAATGGGAACCAGAGTGCCAGAGCTGACAGTGTGGCTGGGGTGAAAATAAATGATGTTAAAAGTTCAAGAAAATCTGCTGATAGAAAGGTTGTGAGTGGTGGTAAAAATCTTCTGAGGTGTACATATTTCAATGCTAGGAGTATTGCAGGGAAGGCGGATGAGTTGAGGGCGTGGATTGACACGTGGAATTATGACGTTATAGCAATTAGTGAAACTTGGCTACAGGAGGGGCAGGACTGGCAGCTTAATATTCCAGGGTTCCGATGTTTCAGATGTGATCGAGGCAGAGGAATGAAAGGTGGGGGAGTAGCATTGCTTGTTAGGGAAAATATTACAGCAGTGCTCAGGCAGAACAGATTGGAGGGCTTGTCTACTGAGTCCTTATGGGTGGAGTTGAGAAACAGGAAAGGTATGGCCACATTAGTGGGATTGTATTACAGACCACCCAATAGTCAACGAGACTTGGAAGAGCAAACCTGCAGAGAGATAGCAGGCAACTGCAGGAAACATAAAGTTGTGGTGGTAGGGGATTTTAATTTTCCATACATTGATTGGGACTCCCATACTGTTAGGGGTCTAGATGGTTTAGAGTTTGTAAAATGTGTTCAGGAAAATTTTCTAAATCAATATATAGAGGGATCAACTAGAGGGGATGCAATATTGGATCTCCTGTTAGGAAACGAGTTAGGACAAGTGACGGAAGTCTGTGTAGGGGAGCACTTTGGTTCCAGTGATCATAACACCATTAGTTTCAATTTGATCATGGACAAGGATAGATCTGGTCCTAGGGTGGAGGTTCTGAACTAGAAGAAGGCCAAATTTGAAGAAATGAGAAAGGATCTAAAAAGTGTGGATTGGGACAGGTTGTTCTCTGGCAAAGATGTGACTGGTAGATGGGAAGCCTTCAAAGGGGAAATTTTGAGAGTGCAGAGTTTGTATGTTCCTGTCAGGATTAAAGGCAAATTGAATAGGAATAAGGAACCTTGGTTTTCAAGGGATATTGCAACTCTGATAAAGAAGAAGAGGGAGTTGTGTGAAATGTATAGGGAAACAGAGAGTAAATGAGGTGCTTGAGGAGTATAAGAAGTGCAAGAAAATACTTAAGAAAGTAATCAGGAGGGCTAAAAGAAGACATGAGGTTGCCTTGGCAGTCAAAGTGAAGGATAATCCAAAGAGCTTTTACAGGTACATTAAGAGCAAAAGGATTGTAAGGGATAAAATTGGTCCTCTTGAAGATCAGAGTGGTCAGCTATGTGCGGAACCAAAGGAAATGGGGGAGATCTTAAATAGGTTTTTTGCGTCTGTATTTACTAAGGAAACTGGCATGAAATCTATGGAATTGAAGGAATCAAGTAGTGAGACCATGGAAACTGTACAGATTGAAAAGGAGGAGATGCTTGTTGTCTTGAGGAAAATTAAAGTGGATAAATCCCCAGGACCTGACAGAGTGTTCCCTCGGACCTTGAAGAAGACAAGTGCTGAAATTGCGGGGGCCCTGGCAGAAATATTTAAAATGTCGCTGTCTACGGGTGAGGTGCCGGAGGATTGGAGAGTGGCTCATGTTGTTCCGTTGTTTAAAAAAGGATCAAAATGTAATCTGGGAAATTATAGGCCGGTGAGTTTAACGTCGGTAGTAGGTAAGTTATTGGAGGGAGTACTAAGAGACAGAATCTACAAGCATTTGGATAGACAGGGACTTATTAGGGAGAGTCAACATGGCTTTGTGCGTGGTAGGTCATGTTTGACCAATCTATTGGAGTTTTTCGAGGAGCTTACCAGGAAAGTGGATGAAGGGAAGGCAGTGGATATTGTCTACATGGATTTCAGTAAGGCCTTTGACAAGGTCCCGCATGGGAGGTTAGTTAGGAAAATTCAGTCGCGAGGTATACGTGGAGAGGTGGTAAATTGGATTAGACTTTGGCTCAATGGAAGAAGCCAAAGAGTGGTGGTAGAGAATTGCTTCTCTGAGTGGAGGCCTGTGACTAGTGGTGTGCCACAGGGATCAGTGCTGGGTCCATTGTTATTTGTCATCTATAGCAATGATCTGGATGATAATGTGGTAAATTGGATCAGCAAATTTGCTGATGATACAAAGATTGGAGGTGTAGTAGACAGTGAGGAAGGTTTTCAGAGCCTGCAGAGGGACTTGGACCAGCTGGAAAAATGGGCTGAGAAATGGCAGATGGAGCTTAATACAGACAAGTGTGAGATATTGCACGTTGGAAGGACAAACCAAGGTAGAACATACAGGGTTAATGGTAAGGCACTGAGGAGTGCAGTAGAACAGAGGGATCTGGGAATACAGATACAAAATTCCCTAAAAGTGGCGTCACAAGTAGGTAGGGTTGTAAAGAGAGCTTTTGGTACATTGGCCTTTATTAATCAAAGTATTGAGTATAAGAGCTGGAATGTTATGATGAGGTTGTAAAAGGCATTAGTGAGGCCAAATCTGGAGTATTGTGTTCAGTTTTCGTCACCAAATTACAGGAAGGATATAAATAAGGTTGAAAGAGTGCAGAGAAGGTTTACAAGGATGCTGCCAGGATTTAAGAAACTCAGTTACAGAGAAAGGTTGAATAGGTTAGGACTTTATTCCCTGGAGCGCAGAAGAATGAGGGGAGATTTGATAGAGGTATATAAAATTATGATGGGTATAGATAGAGTGAATGCAAGCAGGCTTTTTCCACTGAGGCAAGGGGAGAAAAAAACCAGAGGACATGGGTTAAGGGTGAGGGGGGAAAAGTTTAAAGGGAATATTAGGGGGGGCTTCTTCACACAGAGAGTGGTGGGAGTATGGAATGAGCTGCCAGATGAGGTGGTAAATGCGGGTTCTTTTTTAACATTTAAGAATAAATTGGACAGATACATGGATGGGAGGTGTATGGAGGGATATGGTCCGTGTACAGGTCAGTGGGACTAGGCAGAAAATGGTTCGGCACAGCCAAGAAGGGCCAAAAGGTTTCTATGTTTTCTATGGTTTAAGAAGAACGGCAAGCAAAAGTGGCCAGTTGTCATACAAACAGAAAGAAAGAATAAGTTATCTGAAGCCAAAGAATCAATATTGAGAAACAATCATCGCATTAGTTCATTGAAAAGCTTGGACTTCAGCCTTTGCATTTTCATTATTCATAGTTTTGAAGTAATATTTTGCAGCTAGTAGTAATTACGATGTTAACCTACGTACATCTAAATTGGATCTGTAATATTCTGCATTAGATCTCAATGGGAACACTAATGTTGGTTCCCCACAGGGTGCCAAAGACAAACAGAGTAAAGCAAGGTAAAACTTGTTCCTCCTGGAAGAACTGTCATGCATCAGCTGATAAGAGAGAAATTTGAATTGGTGAGATGGGGAAGAGGAATGAGGGAGCAGAGATGTTTGAAATTCAGAGGTTAGGGCCTGAAGCTCATGTGATGGTGTGATTTTAAGGTATGGAAGAACAGAGACCGCCAGGAGAAAATAAACAAAAATTAAATTGTCAAGGAAGATTGTTTACAACCATAAGAATGATTCAATCCAAAGAAAGTATTAGCTGAGAGGAATGTTTCACCTCTGCAGAGATGCATTTCTAAAGGTTTGCAAATGTTTGCTGAATTTTCAACATATCTGGAGCTGCTGCACTTGTGGCTTGAAATGTCTGAGTCATTTCACATTTCATTCAGCTTCTTAGCACGCTATTGTGAATGAGCCACATGCTCATTTATTTAACAGACATGCAGATGAACAATTGAAATATTGTAAATCTTTCCACTGCTGAGATTTAATTTACTTCTCATCTCATTCCATGAATAAATGTCCAAAAAATTGGCTCAAAAATCAATATGTTCCATCCACACACACACCAAAATATTGTCTAACTGGTATGATAACTGAAGATTTGTTTTGCATTGCATATGTTGACAGCCATGTAGCATGTCAGTTGCATATGGTGGATAATACTGCATAAATAGGTATTTGTTCCCATTGGAGCTAACTCTATTTTGACCTCTGAAACTTCTCCAGATGCTTAAGTTTGCAAAATTTGGTTTCAACTTTTTTTTAGCCTTTTCATAATGATTCTCAGACTGGATGATTGAAGCAATACGTTTACTTATGTTTTTTCTCTTACTGTTAAGCCATTTTTCATGTCTTATATGGAATCTTTCTGACAGTGAGGAAGCTAACAAAAGAACTTATATTTTTTCTTGAGTTTACATCATATCATATGCATTATATCAAGTCACGGAAGTCCATCCTTCTGCCAACGATTTTCTGTCTTCCACATTAGCATCTGTTATTTGAGTAAAGTGCACCTGTGTGGGGTCATATTTTCCGCATCATTGGGTCAGAGCAGAAAGTGAGAAGCTTTGACCTTCTGGTGCTGAATGTCTGTGTCTGTCAGACCAGTTTATTAGATACTAGTCTTTGAGCCCTCCCCAAACAATCAATGCAGTATAACTGCTGAAAGCAGCATAAAATCTGCTACAAGCAACACACACAAAATACTGGAGGAACTCAGCAAGCCAGGCAGCATCTATGGAAAAGAGAACAGTTGATGGTTTGGGCCAAGAACCTTCAGAAGGACAGGAGAGAAAAAGATGAGGAGTCAGATTAAGAAGGTGGGAGGAGGAGAGGAAGAAACACAAGGTGATAGGTGAAACAGGGAGGGGGAGGGGTGAAGTAAAGAACCAGGAAGTTGATTGGTGAAAAAGATACAAGGTTGGAGAAGGGGGAATCTAATAGCAGAGGACAGAAGGCCATGGAAGAAAGAAAAGGTGGAGGAACACCAGAAGGAGGTGATGGGCAGGTAAGGAGATAAGGTGAGAGAGGGAAATGGGAATGGGAATGGTGAAAGGGGAGCATTACTGGAAGTAACTCCATGGCCTTCTGTCTTCTCTTATCAGACTTCCCCTTCTCCAGCCCAGTATTTCTTCCTCATGTTTATAAAATCTACTGCCTGAACTACCATTCAAATAAATTCTCTCATCAGCTCTCGGAATGCCGCCTAGAAATGGGACCTCCGGCACTCTCTGACCTCTGCCTCCTGAAGCTCTCCAATTTCTGGCATCCTGCCTGCGTCTTCCACAGTGAAGATGATATAAAATACTTACTAAGTTTGTCCATGATTTCTGATCCACCATTACCACCTCTCCAGTGTCATTTTCCAGCGGTCCAATATCCATTCTTACCTCTATTTTACTCTTTGTATATTTGAAAACATTTTGGTATCTTCTTTTATGTCATTGGTTAGCTTACCTTCATGTTTCATCTTTTCTCTCCTTATGACCTTTTTAGTTGACTTCTGGTGGTTTTCAAAATCTTTCCAATCCTCTATTGTTCCATTGATTTTTGTTATAATATATTCCCTCTCTTTCCTTTTATGCTGTCTTTGGCAGACACAGTTGCCTCATCCTCCCTTAGAATAAATCTTTATCCTTGGGACTATCTATCCTGGACTCTCCAAATTTCACCAGAAACCCCAGCCATTGCTGTTCTGCCATCATTCCTGCTGGTGTCCCCTTCCAATCAACTTTGGCCAGCTCTTCTCTCATGCCTCTGTAATTCCCTTTACTCCACTGTAATACATCTGACCTGATTGGCTCCCTCCCAAAATGCAGGGTGAATTATACCATATTATGGTCATTGCCTTCTAAGGGTTCCCTTACCTCACACTCTGCAATCACATCTGGTGCATTACTCAACATCCAATCCACAATCACATTTCCCCTACTGGACTTAAACACCAGCTGCTCTGAAAAGTCATCTCGTAGACACTCTACAAATTCCTTCCTTTGGTATTCAGTATCAACATGATTTCCCCAATCTACCAAAATATTATAAACCACCATGATTACCATAATATTGCCCTTTTCACATGCCTTTTATATCTCTCACTGTCATTTTTTTTTAACACATCCTGGGAACTAGTCTGTAAATAACTCCCATTTGGGTGGTTTTACTCTTGTAGTTTTTTATCTCTACCCACAAGGTTTTTACATCTTGTGATCCTATGCCACCTCCTTCCAAGAATTTGATTTAATTTTTTTTTACCAACAGAGCCACCCCACCCCTTCCAACTACCTGCCTGTTCATTGGATACAATATATATCCTTGGATGTTAACCTCACAACTATGACCTTTCAGCCCCGACTCTGTGATGCGCACAATGTCACACCTACCAATCTCTAATTGTGACAGATACAAAATCACCTACCTTATTCCATACACAGCATGCCTTCAAAGATAACATCTTCGTCCCTGTATTCATCACCCTTTCTTGATTTTATCCCCATATTACACTTTAACTGATCCCAGTGACTGCAATTTTGCCCTATCAACTGCCTGTCCTTCCTCACGGTCTCTCTACACATGGCACTTATTTGTATGCCATCCCCCTTCCAAGACTGAGTGATTGCTTCCTTCCTGTTTCTGATGTCCATCCATACTATGTCAGTAGATGATCCTTTCATGATGTCTTTCTTTTCTACATCTGTGATGCTATCCTTGATTGGCAATGCCACCCCCTCCCCCACCTCTTTTACCTCCCTCCTTGTCCCTTTAGAAACATCTGACCCCAGAACATCCAGCAGCCATTCATGCCTTTGTGACAGCCAAGTCTCAGTATTGGCCACAACGTCGCAGTTTCAAATATTAATCCATGCTCTAAGTTCATCACCATTTTTCCCACTACTAGCTGCATTAAATATATTTCAATCCTTCCAACTGACTGTAGTGTAGTTCTGCCAATCAATCAGCTATCCTTCCTCACAGACTCTCTCCACATTTAGTTCTACATTTACACCAGCTGCTCCATCATCTTGCTTATCACATTGACTCCCAGCCTAGTTTAAACCCTTTCTAACTGCTCTAGCAATTCTGCCCACAAGGACATTGAATACAGGTGGAACCCATCCTTTTTGTGAAGGTCATGTCATTCCTTAAATGTTAACCCATGCCAAGCATGCTTCCAGTTTGCACGGGGAAACTCTTCAAATCCTATGCCTTAACCATTTAGCCATCACAGCTTCCCTGCCATCTGGTAGTCAGAATCAGGGAAAGACATGGCACAGTCCCTATGATCCACTGAGTTGGCGCTGACCATCAACCACCTATTGGCACTAATTTTGCATGAATCACGATTTTTTTATGCTCCCCACATTCTAATAAACATCTAGATCCTGCAATTCACAAACACACGAGAGACAATTTACTGCGGCAATTAACCTCCCAACCCACAGGACTTTGTGATGTGTGTGGAAAGTGGTGTACCCAGGGAAATCCATGGGGTTACAGGGAGAACGTGCAAACTCCACATAGAGAGCACACAAGATCATGATTGGTCAGAGGCTGGGAGCAGAAAGCATGGTGTTCTGTGGAATTAATTGTGTTGTGTGTGTGGGGCCAGTGAATGGTGGCAGTTAGAGTTGGGGTCAGAAATTCTGAGTTCAGCAATGTTTGAGTTGTGAGATATGGGAGAGGAATGAGGGGGCAGCAATGTTTGGAGTTCAGAGGTTGGAGTCATGTGATAGTGTAATCAGAAGGATGGGGCAGAATGGAGATTGGAGTGCAGACCTTGGCAGACCGTGTTGTACGCAACGGGGAAGAGGTCGTAGAAAACTCCAGATATGAAAAAAATTTAAATGTAAGTGAAAAGTGACTGAAAACCACATACAGACATATGCGCACACACATGCACACACACACACACACATGCACATACACATACTGCACACCCCCTTAAAGCAGCCTCAGCACCTCCCCCTCGTATCCCATCCATTATTTATCTTTTTCTCTCTCTCTTTTTTTTCCCTCTGTCCCTCTCACTACTTGCCCATCCTCTGGGCTTTCCCCCTCCCCCTTTCTTTCTCCCCGGACCTCCTGTCCCATGATCCTCTCATATCCCTTTTGCCAATCACCTGTCCAGCTCTTGGCTCCATCCCTCCCCCTCCTGTCTTCTCCTATCATTTCAGATCTCCCCCACTTTCAAATCTCTTACTAGCTCTTCTTTCAGTTAGTCCTGACGAAGGGTCTCAGCCTGAAACGTCAGCTGTACCTCTTCCTAGAGATGCTGCCTGGCCTGCTGCGTTCACCAGCAACTTTTATGTGTGTTGCTTGTCAGCAACTTGTGAAGCCACATTTCACATCTTCTGGCTGTCACTTTGAGATAATTATTTCCATTTTTAAATAAAAAGTTCTTGGCTAACTATATTCGACTATCCCAAAGGGAAACACCAGTGCCAATATATTTAATCTGATTGAACTAATGGTGTTGACATGTTTCAGTATGACTCCTTCCAGAACATTTGACTTCACAGTAAGTTAGATCAGATACCAATACAAGTAACACTGCCTCAGGAGGTGTTATCTGATGTTCAGTCATGATTCTTGCTATCAGAATTTCCTCTTTCTCTCCTGGTTTCTCTCCCAGAGGAACCATTTCAACTTCCTTTCACATTACTGTGGTGTCAATGGGACAAAATCCTCCCGGGATTCTTACCGTCCAGGTGGATAAACCTGCCTGGATTCCATTAAGGGACTATCCATTGTTGCCTGGGTCAGAAGGATAAGTTCTTTGAAGAGCTCAGTTCTGTGCAGAAGTCCCCACTAGATCAAAGTAGGCTGTTTGCAAGGGGTCCCAAAAGCACATTTGCCCACCTTCTGGTGGCTGTAGGCCAATGGAAGATATCACCAACAAATTTATTGGTGCAAGGATAACAGAGAAGGTGCCACGTCATTCTTAATCCCATTGCCAGTACAGAAAATATCTGAACCACACAGAGGGTCATGCGGTAACTGCAGAAAGTCAAATAAAGTTTCAGGTCAAAAACATCTTATTTAACCAGCTCCCCTTTCCACAGATGCTGCCTGACCTGCCAAGTACTTCCAGCATTTTCTCCACTTAATTCAGAACTTCCGCATCTGCTTTGTTTAGATTTTCATTCATCCCATGCCAGGGTTTGGCAATGGAACTTTCATGCAAGAGAAGTCCTGTTGACAAGCAATGAGCTGTCCCATCAGTTTGGTTGGTTTCAGTTCACTTGTCGAGGTGCACACCTGATCTAATGTTTTATTTCTGTTTTGTTAAATTTGAATGCAAAATTAGCTTTCTGACTCCTCTGAAATCTTAGTCCAACTTTACTTTGCTTCATCTACAAGCTTGTGTCCCCTGCCTCCATCTAGGATGTCAGAATACTGTTCGTCACTCATATAGCAAGAGGCAGGTGATGGCAGATGACGTGCATTCCTTGTAAGTTTACTTTTCATAAAATGATTTTACATGGGAGTCAAACAGTTTATGTGATTACATTTGGGGAATCAGTAGAAGTCACCACTTCCAGCTGCATCCTCTAAACTCACACCTATTTTATTCCTAAATTGCCAAGTGATTACAAGAAAATAAATATCCAGGACAAATCCAGAAAATAGCATCAGGACATCTTCAAGGAGCAGTGCCTCAAAAAGCAAGAATCCATCATTTAGGACCACCGTCACCCAGAACATGCTTTCTCCTAATTGCTACGATCAAGAAGTAGGTACTGGAGCCTGAAGACACACACTCAACAATACAGGAACAGCTTCTTCCTCTCTAACATCTGATCTCTGAATGGAGATTGAACCCATGAACACTACCTCACTGCATTTTTGCACTACTTATTAAATTTAAATACTATATATATACTGTGTATGTACACACACAGACACACACACACACACATATATTAATTTAGTTATTTCTTTCTTTAATGTAATTCACAGTTTTTTTTTAAATCTATGTATTACATTGACAACAAATTTCAACAAAAGGCAAGAAATTTCATGGCATATGTTGGTGATATTAACCTGGTTCTGACCTTGATTCTGATTCTGAAATATTCCAGTTATTTGCTGAACATTTAGTTTCCAAGTGACGCCAATATTAATAAATGATTTATAGCAATTGATAATTCATTTCTTGCAACAAAATGGACAAAGATCTGAATTCATCCACTCCCTTCTTTCCTCCTAAAATACACCATCTCAAACAGAAATCTGCTCCCTGGTAATGTCTAATCATTTGTAACAGTAGCAGACAATCTGCCTTAAGATTGATAACCATAACCTTTACAAAGTTATCACCTGTGAGGAGGTATTTTCATGGCCACCGTTTAGACATTCTTATTTATTATGCAAATCCATTTGCAGCAGCTGTCTTGTATTTTAGAACATTGACTATCTGTTATTTATCCATTAAATTCTCTAAATAAAAGCAGAGAAAAGAGCAAAGTATATATCCTCAACGAGTACAGTAAAAGCTTTAAACTCGAATTTTTTGTGCTTGTGCATCTATATTTTTATTTAGTATGTGACCTCCACAAAGGTTGTTTGAGCTACATTTTAAATTTAAAGTCATAAATTGTTCCTATCAAGATGTTATTGGTATAGAATATTACTAAGAATCTCAAAGATAAATGAGAACTGATTAAGACTGGTTGTAAAGCAATAAAAAGCACCAAATGAATTTAGTCTGCCTGTGTATGTTTTTTATTTCTATCTGTTTTACAATGCCAGTTGAGGATTCAACATACAGTACATTCATTCATATTGCTTTGTGGCAAATTAGAGAGAGTTCGGAATGTATCCTAGTCAATCATGGAAAACAGCCTCCATTTACTCTTGCCTTGTGAAGACAGCCAACATAAACAAGGACAACTACAACTCTGGACATTCTCTATTCTCCTCCCTCATGTCAGGCAGATGATACAAAACCTTGAGAGCACATATCACCAGACTCAAGGACAACTTCTATCCCCCAGTAATCAGATCCTTGTACGAACCTCTCATGCACTAGAGATGGACTCTTGATCTCCCAATCTACAATCTGCTGGCCACTGCACTTTATTTGTCTCTCTGCACTACACTTTCTCTGTAACTTTGTATTCGGCATTCTGGCAACACACACAAAATGCTGGAGGAAATCAGCGGCCAGGCAGCATCTATAGAAAGAAGTACAGTTGACGTTTCTGGCTGACAGCAGTGAAGGCCGTGGATAGACATCTTGGAATGGGAATGGGAAGTGGAATTAAAATAGGTGGCCACTAGGAGATCCCGCTTGTTCTGGTGGTCAGAGCATAGATGCTCGGCAAAGCCATCTCCCAATCTATGTCAGGTCTCACCGACATACAAGAGACCACACCAGGAGCACCAGGAACCCCAAGTGACTCACAGGTGAAGTGTCGCCTCACCTGGAAGGACTGTTTGGGGCCCTGAATGGTGGTGAGGGGGGAGGTGTAGGGGCAGGCGTAGCACTTGTTCCGCTTGCAAGGATAAGTACCCGGAGGGAGATCAGTGGGGAGGGATGAATGAACAAGGGAGTCGCATAGGGAGTGATCCCTGTGGAAAGCAGAAAGTTGGGGGAGGGAAAGATATGCTTGGAGGTGGTGAAAGTTTCAGAGAATTATGTGCTGGATCCGACGTAGATTGGGAGACTGCTTCACCAGGCATCTACGCTCCATCCACCAGAACAAGCAGGATCTCCCAGTGTCCACCCATTTTAATTCCACTTCCCATTCCCATTCTGATATGCCCATCCATGGCCTCCTCAACTGTCGCGATGAGGCCACAATTAGATTGGAGGAAGAACACCTTATATTGGTTAGCCTCCAACCTGATGGTACGAACGTCAATTTCCCAAACTTCCGCTAATGCCCTCCCCCCACCATTTCCCATCCCCCTTTCCCTCTCTCACCTTATCTCTTTGCCCATCTATCACTTCCCCCGGTGCTCCTCCCCCCTTTTCTTTTTTCCATGGCCTTCTCTCTCTTTCACCAATCAACTCAGCTCTTTACTTCATCCATCCCCCTTCAGGTTTCACCTGTCACCTGGTGTTTCTCTCTCCCCTCCCTCCACCCACCCACCTTTTAAATCTACTCCTTTGCTTTTTACCTCCAGTCCTGCCAAAGGGTTTCAGCCTGAAATGTCGACTGTACCTTTTTCCATAGATGCGGACTGGCCTGCTGAGTTATCCAGCATTTTGTGTGTGTTGTTTGGATTTCCAGCATCTGCAGATTTTCTCTCATTTGTGATTCTGCAATCTGGATTTCCTTTCACTAAATTGGTGTATTTATATATGGAATGATCTGTCTGGGTGGCAATGTACATACACTGTAGGTCAGTACATGTGACAATAATAAAGAGATGTCCATTCCAATGTGAAGCTGGCTACTGAGATGAATTTACTGGACGGTTGTTGGTACATCTGGAACAAGCCCCTATCAGTGATGAGTATTCTTAAGGTAAGAAGTCAGTAATTTGACTTTACTCTGAATTATCTCACAAAATCAACTTAGAGACCCAAGAGGCATTCTTGAATTTGTACACTAACTTATTTACTCTGCTTGCTTCGAAATAAGTTTATTGATAGGTATCTTTTTTTAAAGGTGCCTGTTTTTCATCACTGTGACACTTATATATCATGTTTTAAAATTTTAACTGAGAGCTTAGGTTTCTCTTGCATGTTCTTGATGCATTGTGACCAGTGCCCCAGTTAAAAATTGTTTCCCTAATGACTTTGAACAGAAGACTGTGAAGCAGTACTTCACAGTGAGATCCTCATGTCTGGCACTTTGTTTGATAATAAATTATGTTATTCTTTGTAACAATACTTCAGTTGTTCTTTTTTCATTTCTCATATACAGCTACAAATGGTTTGGGTATCAATCATCAATGACAAAAATAGTTCATGCTTTGCGGTAATACTGTGAGACTAGGTACAGCAGAAAACTAGCTGACAGTTCTGATAAACGATTGGTTAAGTGTGTCTGGAAAAGATTCATAGACTGCTTCATCCAACCTTTAAAAAGTCTTGAGGAACTGATTATCTAGATCGAAATATGTCATATAAACCTCATAAACATGAATTTGAGAGCATACAGTTAGAAAATCATTTACATTTATAGGATTAAACTAGTAGCTTATTTGACAGATAGTGTTATTTTGAAAAACTTGATTTAGATTAATATGGCACATCATAAAGGAGGAGTATTTGATGAATTGGTTTTAAAAAAATCTACCTCTAGTGCTTTTGTGTGGAAGGTGACTAACTTAATGCTTACAAAATATCAACAACAAATTTCCTCACTTGTTTAAACAAGGCCAGTAACATGACTTTCATCATTTTTTGTGTGCTTTAGTCATACCTGTCACATTATAGAGCGGAATCCTGCTCTGGTCACCATCAGATAATGATAGATGAGTCATCAGGCAGAAATTGTTTGTGATCTTTTCAGTTCATAGCAAACTGAGTTAGAAGCAAGCAGGATCTGGACACGTACCTGTCAGTGGGGGAGTCATATCCACCAGGAGCATCCATTTCCTTAAAATCTTAATCTCTTTCTTTCCACCACCCTGCCTACCAGACCTTGTGTCTCTCAAAAGGCACTATTGATCTTTGAAAGCACAGAACTTGCTTGGAATGAAAAAGATAATATTGATTGGAATCAGATACGATACCAATCAATATTATCTCGACTCTAATGCATTGGTCATATCAATGAAAAGCTTCTTATTGTACAGAAGAATCCACAATGTTTTTGTTGATCACATTATCAGTATGCAGTTCTAAACACCATATCTAAGTAAAACTGTTCTGTTCCTGGTAAGAGTCCAGAATGGTGCTGGGGATATAATGTATGAGGAGTATTTGATATATCTGGGCCTATACATGATGAAGTTCAAAAGGATGAAACATAGAAACATAGAAAAACATACAGCACAATACAGGCCCTTCAACCGACAAAGCTGTGCTGAACATATCCCTGCCTTAGAACTACCTAGGCTTTCCCATAGCCCTCCATTTTTCTAAGCTCCATGTAGCCATCCAGGAGTCTCTTAAAAGACCCTATAGTTTCCATCTCCACCACTGCTGCTGGCAGCCCATTTCATGCACTCACCACTCTCTGCATAAAAAACTTACCCCTGACATCTCCTCTGTACCTACTTCCAAGCAGCTTAAAACTATGCCCTATCATGATAGCCATTTCGGCCCTGGGGGAAAGCCTCTGACTATCCACACGATCAATGCCTCTCATTATCTTGTACACCTCTATCAATTCCCCTCTCATCCTCCATCGCTCCAAGGAGAAAAGGCCAAGTTCACTCAACCTATTCTCATAAGGCATGCTCACCTATCCAGGCAACATCCTTGTAAATCTCCTCTGCACCCTTTCTATGGTTTCCATGTCCTTCCTATAGTGAGGCGACCAGAACTGAGCAGAGTACACCAAGTGGGGTCTGACCAGGATCCTATATAGCTGCAACATTACCTCTCGGCTCTTAAACTCAATCTCATGATTGATGAAGGCCAATGCACCGTATGCCTTCTTATCCATACAGTCAACCTGTGCAGCAGCTTTGAGTGTCCTATGGACATGGACCCCAAGATCCCTCTGATCCTCCACACTGCCAAAAGTCTTACCATTAATACTATATTCTGCCATCATATTTGACCTACCAAACTGAACCACCCCACACTTATCCGGGTTGAACTCCATCTGCCACTTCTCAGCCCAGTTTTGCATCCTATCAATTTCCTGTTGTAACATCTGACAGCCCTCCACACTATCCACAACACACCCAACCTTTGTGTCATCAGCAAATTTACTCACCCATCCTTCCACTTCCTCATCCAGGTCATTTATAAAAATCACGAAGTGTAAGGGTCCCAGAACAGATCCCTGAGGCACACCACTGGTCACCAGCCTCCACGCAGAATATGACCCGTTTACAACCTCTCTTTGCCTTTTGTGGGCAAGCCAGTTCTGGATCCACAAAGCAGTGTCTCCTTGGATTCCATGCCTCCTTACTTTCTCAATAAGCCTTGCATGGGTTACCTTATCAAATGCCTTGCTAAAATCCATATACACTACATCTACGGCTCTACCTTCATCAATGTGCTTAGACACATCCTCAAAAAACTCAATCAGGCTTGCAAGGCACGACCTGCCTTTCACAAAGCCATGCTGACTATTCCTAATCATATTATGCCTCTCCAAATGTTTGTAAATCCTGCCTCTCAGGATCTTCTCCATCAACTTACCAATCACTGAAGTAAGACTCACTGGCCTATAGTTTGCTGGGCTCTCTCTACTCCCTTTCTTGAATAAGGGAACAAGATCCACAACCCGCCAATGCTCCGGAACCTTTCCCGTCCTCATTGATGATGCAAAGATCATTGCCAAAGGCTCAGCAATCTCCTCCCTCACTTCCCACAGTAGCCTGGGGTACATCCCGTCCGGTCCCGGAGACTTATCCAACTTGATGTTTTCCAAAAGCTCCAGCACATCGTCTTTCTTAATATCCACATTCTCAAGCTTTTCAGTCCACTGCAAATCATCCCTACAATTGCCAAGATCCTTTTCCGTAATGAATACTGAAGCAAAGTATTCATTAACTACCTCCGCTACTTCCTCCAGTTTCATACACACTTTTCCATTGTCACACTTGATTGGTCCTATTCTCTCACATCTTATCCTCTCGCTCTTCACATACTTGTAGAATGCCTTGGGGTTTTCCTTAATCATGTCCGCCAAGGCCTTCTCATGGTCCCGTCTTGCTCTCCTAATTTCATTCTTAAGCTCCTTCCTGCTAGCCTTATAATCTTCTAAATTCATATCACTACCTAGTTTTGTGAACCTTTCATAAGCTCTTCTTTTCTTCTTGACTAGAACTACAACAGCTTTTGTGCACCACGGATCTTGTACCCTACCATCCTTTCCATATCTCATTGGAATGTACCTACTCAGAACCCCATGCAAATATCCCCTAAACATTTGCCACATTTCTTCCGTATGTTTTCCTGAGAACATCTGTTTCCAGTTTATGCTTCCAAATTCCTGCCTAATATCCTCATAGTTCCCCTTACTCCAATTAAACGTTTCCGTAACTTATCTGTTCCTATCCCTCTCCAATGCCATGGTAAAGGAGTTAGAATTGTGATCACTATCTCCAAAATGCTCTCCCACTGAGAGACCTGACACCTGACTAGGTTCATTTCCCAATACCAGATTAAGTACAGCCTCTTCTCTTGTCGGTTTATCTACATATTGTGTCAAGAAACCATTCTGAACTCACCTAACAAACACCACCCCATCTAAACCCCTCACTCTAGGGAGATACCAATCAATATTTGGGAAATTAAAATCTCCCACCACAACAACCCTGTTATTATTACTCCTTTCCAGAATCTGTCTCCCTATCTGCTCCTCCATGTCCCTGTTACTATTGGGTGGTCTATAAAATACACCCAGTAGAATTATTGACCCCTTCCTATTCCTAACTTCCACCCACAGAGACTCCGTAGACAACACTCCATGACTTCCTCCTTTTCTGCAGCCTGACACTATCTCTGATCAACAGTGCCATGCCCCCACCTCTTTTACCTCCCTTCCTATCCTTTCTGAAACATCTAAAGCCTGCAACTTGAGGTAGCCATTCCTGCCCCTGCACCAACCAAGTCTCTGTAATGGCCACAACATCATAGCTCCAAGTTCTGATTCACGATCTAAGCTCATCCGCTTAATTCATGATACTCCTCGCATTAAAATAGACACATATGATGTTGTTGGGATAACGGAGACATGGCTGCAGGGGGATCAGGCCTGGGAATTGAATGTACAAAGGTATACGTGCTATCGAAGGGACAGAAAGGTGGGCAGAGGGGGTGGGGTGGCCCTGTCGGTGAGGAATGAGATTCAGTCTCTTGCAAGGGGGTCATAGAATCAGGAGAAGTAGAGTCAGTGTGGATAGGACTGAGGAACAGTAAGGGCAAAAAGACCCTAATAGGTGTTATCTACAGGCCCCCAAACAGTAGCATGGATATTGGGTGCAAGTTGAATAGGGAGTTAACAATGGCATGTGGCAAAGGAAATGTCGCAGTAGTTATGGGGGATTTCAACATGCAGGTGAACTGGGAAAATCAGGTTGGTACTGGAACCCAGGATAGGGAGTTTGTAGAGTGCCTACGGGATGCACTTTTGGAACAGCTTGTATGTGAGCCGACCAGGGATAAGGCTATTCTGGATTTAGTGTTGTGCAATGAGCAGGATTTGATAAGTGATCTTGAAGTAAAGAAGCCATTAGGAGGTAGTGACCATAATATGATAAGTTTTTATCTGCAAGTTGAGAGGAATAAGGGCAGATCAGAAGTGTCAGTATTACAGTTGAACAAAGGAGACTATGGAGCCATGAGGGAGGAGCTGGCCGAAGTTGACTGGTCGGATATCTTAGCAGAAAAGACAGTGGAACAGCAATGGCAGGTATTCTTGGGAATAATGCACAAGGTGCAAAATCAGTTCATCCCCCGGAGAAGGAAGGATTCAAAGGGGGGAAAGTGGCCACAGTGGTTGACAAAGGAAGTCAGAGATAGCATAGCATTAAAAAAGAAGTATAACAGAGCTAAGGTGAGTGGCAAGATGGATGATTGGGAAATTTTTAAGGAGCAACAGAACTTAACTAAAAAGGCAATACGGGGAGAAAAAAATGAAGTATGTACGCAAGCTAGCTAGGAATATAAAGGAGGATAGTGAAAGTTTTTTTAGGTATGTGAAGAGAAGGAAGATAGTTAAGAACAATGTTGGGCCCTTGAAGAATGAAGTGGGGGAAATTGTTATGGGAAACAGAGAAATGGCAGACGAATTTAATAAGTACTTTGGATCTATCTTCACTAGGGAAGACACAAGCAATCTCCCAGATGTATGGATGGGCCAAGGACATAGGGTAACAGAGGAACTGAAACAGATTGACATTAGGAAGGAAACGGTGATGAGTAGACTGATGGGACTGAAGGCTAACAAATCCCCAGGTCCAGATGGTCTGCATCCTAGGGTACTAAAGGAGGTGGCTCTGGAAATTGCGGATGCATTGGTGATCATTTTCCAATGTTCCTTAGATGCAGGATCAGTTCCTGAGGATTGGCGAATGGCTAATGTTATCCCACTTTTTAAGAAAGGAGGGAGGGAGAAAATAGAGAACTGTCGCCCTGTTAGCCTAACATCAGTAGTGGGGAAGATGCTAGAGTCCATTATTAAAGATGAAATAGCGGCATATCTTGATAACAGTGATAGGATTGGGCCTAGCCAGCATGGATTTACCAAGGGCAAATCATGCTTAACTAATCTATTGGAGTTTTTCGAGGATGTAACCAGGAAGATAGACGCGGGAGATCCAGTGGATGTGGTGTACCTTGACTTTCAGAAGGCATTTGATAAGGTACCACATAGGAGATTGGTGGGTAAAATCAGAGCTCATGGCATTGGGGGGAGGATATTGACATGGATAGAAAACTGGTTGGCAGATAGAAAGCAAAGGGTAGCAGTGAATGGGTGTTTCTCGGAATGGCAGGTGGTGACTAGTGGGGTGCCACAGGGCTCGGTATTGGGACCACAACTGTTTACGATTTACGTCAATGATTTAGAGGAAGGCATTGTGAATAACATCAGCAAGTTTGCAGATGATACTAAGCTGGGTGGCAGTGTGACATGTGATGAGGATGTTAGGAGAATTCAAGGTGACTTGGGTAGGCTGGGTGAGGGCAGAAACTTGGCAGATGGCGCTTAATGTGAATAAGTGTGAGGTTATTCACTTTGGGAGCAAGAACAGGAAGGCAGATTATTATCTGAACGGTGTGGAGTTAGGTAAGGGAGAAATACAAATAGATCTAGGAGTACTTGTTCATCAGTCTCTGAAGGTGAATGAGCAAGTGCAGCAGGCAGTGAAGAAGGCTAATGGAATGTTGGCCTTTATTACACAGGGAATTGAGTACAAGAGCAAGGAAATCCTTTTGCATTTGTACAGGGCCCTGGTGAGACCACACCTGGAGTATTGTGTGCAGTTTTGGTCTCCAGGGTTAAGGAAGGACATCCTGGCTGTGGAGGAGGTGCAGTGTAGGTTCACTAGGTTAATTCTTGGGATGTCCGGACTGTCTTACGCAGAGAGGTTAGAGAGACTGGGCTTGTACACGCTGGAATTAAGGAGATTGAGGGGGGATCTGATTGAGACATATAAGGTTATTAAGGGATTGGACAGATAGAGGCAGGAAATATGTTCCAGATGCTGGGAGAGTCCAGTACCAGAGGGCATGGTTTAAGAATAAGGGGTAGGTCATTTAGGACAGAGTTGAAGAGGAACTTCTTCTCCCAGAGAGTTGTGGAGGTGTGGAACACGCTGCCTCAGAAGGCAGTGGAGGCCAATTCTCTGGATGCTTTCAAGAAGGAGCTAGATAGGTATCTTATGGATAGGGGAATCAAGGGTTATGGGGACAAGGCAGGAACCGGGTATCAATAGTAGATGATCAGCCATGATCGTAGAATGGCGGTGCAGACTCGAAGGGCCGAATGGTCTACTTCTGCACCTATTGTCTATTGTCTATTGTCTATTATCTCAAACCATTGGACTGAGCGCATCCCTTCTCTATCACCTGCCTATCCTCCCTTTCGCACTGTCTCCACACTTTATTTGTGAGCCAACCTCCCTTTCCTCCGCCGCTTTTCAGTTCCCACCCCCCCAGCAATTCTAGTTTAAACTCTCCCCAATAGTCTTAGCAAACCTTCCTGCCAGGATATTGGTCCCTCTCGGATTCAAGTGCAACACGTGGTTTTTGTACAGGTCACACCTGCCCCAGAAGAGGTCCCAATGATCCAGAAATCTGAATCCCTGCCCCCTGCTCCAACCCCACAGACACGCATTTATCCTCCACCTCATTCTATTCCTATGCTCACTGTCACGTGGCACAGGCAGTAATCCCGAGATTACTACCTTTGAGGTCCTGTTTCTCAACTTCTTTCCTAACTCCTTGTAGTCTGTGGGGATATATCATTGAACCCTACCAGATACACAAGGGCCTGGATAGAGTGAATGTGGAGAACATGTTTCCAGCAGTGGGAGAGTCTGGCATCTAAGGGCACAGCCTCAGAATAAAGGGATGTCCCGTTTGGTCTCAGATGAGGAGGTATTTCTTCAGTGAGTGGGTGGTGAATCTATGGAATACGTTGTCACAGAGGGCCATGGAAGCCAAGTCAGGGCACCCCCCACCGTGCCCCCCCCCACTCAGGAGCAGCTACATTCCTACCATCATCAGGTTCAGGAACTGACTTGCACTTTCCTATCTATTCCTCAGCAATAGAACACTGCATTACCATGGACTTGTATCTGTGTTTTTGTTTTGCACTAATGTGAACTAGCAGATCAGGCAGCATCTATGGTAATAAATAAAAAGTCAATGTTTTGGGCCAAGACCCTTCATCAGGACTGGAAAGGAAGGTGGAAGAAGCCAGAACTAAAAGGCTGGAGGAGGGAAAGGAGTTAAAGCTGTGATGGATATTCACTGTCTTGGGTCAATGAGCCATTTTGCTAAGTTCAGCTTTCTAGCACAGCAGCTAACACTTCTAGAGATTAAAGAGTTACTTTTGAGTAAGTTAAACTCCCAACCAATATTCTATGCTCAGTTTCTTGTCATAAATGGAAGCCATTCTTCAGTTATTAAAATAAATGGCAAGCAATAATCAGTCTGACGTTAAAAGGATAGCTCTGCAAACAGACAACAGTATCTGCAGAGCACAGGCTGCTGGTCCACAGCACAGGGTTGACTGCTCAAGGGATGCAGTGCAAGACCATAGGGCTGGCCTGTGTCAAACCAGACAACACTGGCTAATTTATTTTGTTCAAGAAAGTTTGGAGGCCAGATTGATACTATCACTTAGTGCATCAAACCACTGATCAATCACTATCTGGATGATTTGTGTACTCAGAAAATCAGCCTTCACAGCATTAATTATGAGTGTCTGGGATCTCTGTTGTCAGAAGCTTTTAGATCATCTGCGAATTCACCTGTGGCAAAAAAGTGTCAATGTAAGAGAGTAATCAGGTTTGTTAGGAATGATCAAGGAAGGCAAGAAGAATAAAAGAAGAATGAAGTGACTAGAATCCAATACTTTGCCTTCAATTTCTGCAACAGATGATTCGCTCGTCTGGAGCTCATTTTACCTATGTTTTGGAAATACTTTGTGTCTTTGGAATTGTTTGTAATATGGAAATCTTCTATAAAATTAAAATCTTCTTTGTGTTTCAACTGTGTTTAAAAAGCTTAGTCAAAATTTAAGACTGTATCACTAAAAATAAATGAACTGTGTTTAAACTATTTTGTTAGCTGAAAATATCTCCTTGTTAGGGAAAGGGGACCCATGGGGACCCACTGGTCAAATAGTGAGTAATTGCAGACATGGAGGAAAAACAGGGAAGTGATGAGTAGGTGGTGTAACCCTCAGGTTCGACTGCCAGTGATAGTCCAGGGAAGACAATGTCCGGCCCCGACAAACGCGTGAAATCTGAGGTGCAAAACCTTTTCTTTCTGTGGATACTACGGGATGTGATACCCTGTTACAAATCAGTGCCATGAAATATCAGACAGTACATCATATGCAATTAAATGACTTAGCTTTATAATTCCTCATTTGACTAAAGGGTTTGTAAAGTAAAACAAAAAGAAAAGGGCCCATTTTAATGAAACATTCTAATGTGCACTTTGGAGCTCATACTTCCCTCCAGCGATTTCCCTGGGCTTCGTCGACTCCTGGCCCCACTCCAAGTCCACTGCTTTCTAGTGTCTATGACCTCTCCTTTCTGGCATCTTCTGTCTTCATCTTCCGCTGAACAAAAGACCCAGATCACCTTGGTCGCAGGCATACAAGAAAAAAACACTCCCTTCTTTAGACAGGGCACATTCCAAATCCCCCGTTATCTCTAGTCATAACCCAAATGTTAGTGTGGGCACGTGGCCAAGCGGTTAAGGCATTCGACTAGCGACCTGAAGATCACGAGTCCGAGCCCCAGCCGAGGCAGCGTGTTGTGTCCTTGAGCAAGGCACATAACCACACATTGCTCTGCGACAACACTGGTGCCAAGCTGTATCGGCCCTAATGCCCTTCCCTTGGCCAACATCGGTGTCGTGGAGAGGGGAGACTTGCAGCATGGGCAACTGCCGGTCTTCCAAACAATCTTGGCCAGGCCTGCACACTGGAGAGTGAAGACTTTCCAGACACAGATCCATGCTCTCGCAAGACTAATGGATGCCTTAAACCCAAATATTGCTGCTACAGAAAAAAACATTACATTAGCAGTGCATCTACAGAAAACCCATTACATTAGCAATGAAGCCTTTCCCAGGGTGTTATGGTGGCTACATTATAACCTCCCTTTCGTGAGGGTATCCATAGCTATCTATATCAGATAGGGCTTATGATCTTCACCTGAGTTCAGAACTTTGCATACAACAAACCCAATACCATCGTTAAGCCAGGTGAAGGGGAAGGTAGATGAGTGGGAGAGATGGGATGAAGTGAGAGGCTGCAAGCTGATAGTTGGAAATGGTAAAGATGAAGGAATATGATTGGAGAGGAGAGCGGAAAATGGGAGAGAGAGAGAGGGGGGAGGTGATAGGCAGGTGATGAGAAGAGAAAAGATAAGGGAGCCAGAATGGGGGATGGAAGAAGAGAGAAGGGGAGGGGGAATAAATTACCAGAAGTTAGTAAAATGGATGTTCATGCTGTAAAGTTGGAGGCTACCTAGATGGAATATGAGGTGTTGCTCCTCCAACCAGAGAGTAGCCTCGAATTAGTGGTAGAGGAAGCCATGGACCGACATGTTGAAATGGGAATGTGATGCTGCTGCCAACAAGTTTTTCATTGTCCCTGCAGCACACTGTACTTGCACACGTGACAATAAACTCAAATTGACTAAAAGCTTCCCCTGTCTGGCATGTCAACTGCTCTATCCAAGGCCACAAGCATTTGCAGAGTTGTGAATGCAACCCCATCCTCCAATCCACTCAATCCATCTATACTTCCTACTGCCCAAGGAAAGCAGCTAATATAATCAATGATCCCTCCCCACCCCAGTCATTCTCTCCTCACCCCCTCTTCAGTCAGAAGATACAACAGCTTAAGAATATGTGACACCAGGCTCAAGGACAACTTCTAGCCCACTGTTATCTGATTCTTTAATGTCTAAATGATGATCTCTTAATCCCACAATATACACTGTCATAGCCCTTCCATTCCATTTGTCTCCTGCACTTCACTTTGTCTGTAACTGTCACACTCCTGTATATTCCACATTTTGTAATTCTCTTTCCTGTCTCAGTGTATTTGTGCTAGGAATGAACTCTCTGGATGGCACACAAACAGAAGTTATTCATTGTATCTCAGCGAGAATAATGACCCAGTTCTAAAACCCAACATGTTCCAGATAATGATGATGCAGTTTATTCTACAAAATATGGAAAGGTAGAGCTGCCTTCTAAAGTACAGATTTAAGTCAATAATTACAGGGAGATTTTGGAACCTTGCAACACTTCAGAAGTAAAACAATTGGAATTGTTCATGATTTGCTCTCCAACGGCATTAGGTATGTGGAAGATGTGTGTATAAGTATGTTAGTCTTACATATACATGTAGTATAATGATGTTGCCATTTACCTTACATAAGCGTACGTGGTAGTTGTTAACCTTCAAGAAGGAATTGTGTGTACTTTTGGTCATCCTGTTACAAGAAGATGTGGAGGCTTCGCAAAGCATACAGAAGAGTTTTACCAGGATGCTGCCTAGATTAGTGTGTATGAGCTACCAGGAGATGTTGGATGAACTAGGCTTGTTTTCTCTGTAGCATCTGGGGTTGAGAGGTGACCTGATTGAATTTTACAAAATTATGAAAGGGCTAGGTAAGATAAACAGTCAGAATTTTTTCTCAGGATGGAAATGACAAGTACAAGAGAAAATACATGAGAAGTGTAAAGTTTAAAGATGATGTCTGGGGCAAGCTTTTTACAAAGAGATTGATGGGTGCCTGGGATAGACCACCAGCGGTGGTGCTGGAAGCAGATACAATAATGGCATTTAAAACTCTGTGAGAGAGACACGTAAATATGCAGGGAATGGAAGGACTTAGATCATGTACACGGACAAGAGATTTGGTTTAATTCAGTATCATAGAACACAGAACACTACAGCACAGTACAGGCCCTTTGGCCCATGGTGGTGTACTGACATTCTAACCTACTCTAAGATCAATTTAACCCTTCCCAGCTACAATCATGTTCAGCACAGACATCATGGGATAAATGGTCTCTTCCTGTGCTATACTGTTCTCTGTTCTGTAAGAGGTGACATATGCTCTGAAGCTCTTGTATCTCCTAGAATGCATTTAATGCAAAGTTACTGGTTCTACATTGACTGCACACACGCCAATACAATATTACATTTAGCAACAAGGCAATTGTTGCCATTCATGGGAAGTAAAACAATGCATATCAGGACCAGTGAGAAAGAAAAGGTCAGATCTGGAGGTGTTCTTTGCCCAGATGCTACAGAATACAGAAAACCAAGAAAAAAAATTCTCACACAATTGTATCACATAAACTCAACAAAGGTAAAACCTGCTGAAACCTGACACCTGGCAAGAGAACTAGAAAAGATCTGCAGATGCTAGAAATCTGAGCAACACACACAAGATGCTGAAGGAACTCAGCAGGCCAGGCAGCATCTATGGGAAACAGTACTGTCGACATTTCGGGCTGAGACCCTTCAGCGGGACTGGAGAAAAGAAGATGAAGAGTAGATTTAAAAGGTAGGGGGAGGGGAGAAAGAAACACAAGCTGATAGGTGAAACTGGAAGGGGAGAGATGAAGTAAAAAGCTGAGAAGTTGATTGGTGAAAGAGATACAGGACTGGAGAAGGGGGACACGAGGAAATCTGCAGAAGCTGGAATTTCAAGCAACACACATAAAAGTTGCTGGTGAACGCAGCAGGCCAGGCAGCATCTCTAAGAAGAGGTACAGTCGACGTTTTGGGCTGAGACCCTTTGTCAGGACAGGAGAAGGGGGAGTCTGATAGGAGAGGACGGAAGTCCATGGAAGAAAGAAAAGGGAGGAGAAGCATCAGAGGGAGGTGATGGGCAAGCAAGGAGATAAGGTGAGAGAGGGAAAAGGGGATGGAGAATGGTGAAATTGCGGGGGTGGGGTGTATTACCAGAAGTTCAAGAAATCTATGTTCATGCCATCAGGTTGGAGGCCACTCTGACGGAATATAAGGTGTTGTTCCTCCATTTCCCACTTTTTTACTTCACCCCTCCCCCAACGCCGGTTTCACCTATCACCTTGTATTTCTTCCTTCCCCCCCCCCACCCACTTTCTAACTCTGACTCATCCTTTTTTCTCCAGTCCTGATGAAGGGTCTCGGCCCAAAACATCGACCTATACTCTTTTCCATAGATGCTGCCTGGCCTGCTGAGTTCCTCCAGCACTTTGTATGTGTCATCTTGGCAGAGAAAGTGGGTGGAACAAATTATTTTATTACTCTTTTGGTGCACAGTGAGTCGGTAAGCCCATATCTGGTGAAGAACAGCAGTAAAGAAGAAGGCTGTGGAGGCCAACAGTACAGTGGGAAACGGCAAGATGCTGATAAGTGAGGGAGGCAAATGAGAATTAAACACTGGAAAATTGAACATATTACAGAGATGCCTTGATGTGTGGGCATAGAGTTTTGTAATGATAAAGGATAAAATGGTGGTTCAAGCATTGATAAGCAGCCTACTATGAGTATTTCAGTACAAAAATGGAGAAAATAGAAGTAATATTTTGAAAATTCAGGATCATATTGAAAATGTTTGAAAGTTTGGTTCATTACCGAGCTTGACAAAATGTTTGCAGACGTTTTGTCTCCAATCGAAAAACCGTCATCAGTGCATAGATGAGGATGTTGTGTCCTAAGAATGCAGGTTTATATACTCCTCCAGGGTCCGAATGGTTAATGATCTGGTTGGCTGATTCAAACCACTGTGAACAGATTAGCAGTAGACGATTCTGATTAGCTAGCTGTGAAGGAGGTCCATTGAAAGTGTTTGCTTTGCTCTCCAGATCCCAAGATTAATGGCAATTCGTTGATTGTTGACATTACTGTTTCTCTTTTCTCTGTAAAGGTTCATATACCGAATCTATGTCGATGTGCCTGTTGATGGATCCTTCTGTAGAGAACCACGCTTCAAGAAATTCTCATTCTTTTCTTGCTTGAGTCAAGATTCGGCTGTTGTTCGGTTGAAAAGGTGTCCTTCTTCATCTTCATGAGCTGATACTACTGATAGTGGGTTGTGCCTTCTGCTCACTAGCCCTAGTTGATAGTTTTCTCCCTGTTTGACCAGCAATTGACTGAAAACGTGCATATCCACAAAACTGTGATAATGAAGACACCATTAGAGACAGACTCGAGATCTCTCATATGCTAACAAATCTTATGGCCTCAAAGAAAGCCAAAGATATTTCATTCACTGAAGACATGCAGAAATTGGAAGTTTACTTCAATCCACACCTGCTGTAGATGTGTAACCATTAAGTTATACATCTCGCACCAGAAATCAAAGAGTTGGGGAAACTAATGTTGCATTGAAAGATTTATCCAGGCATTGCAGCTTTGGCATATTCTTAAACGAAGTGCTGCTGGGCTGATTTGTGTGGCTTAAATGAGCAGTGAGTTCTGTCCAAGTTATAAAACACATACAGAGTCTTACATTGAATCTGGCTTGTAAAATTGTAATCTTGATGAAAATGCCATTGGAAAATGCCCAGAATTTCATCCATCACTAAGCACAATCACTGTGGTCTGTAACCAGAAATCATTAGCAAAAGCTCAATTCCCAAAACAAAATCTATCCCACATGGATATGATTGGCATAAGTCCTTGCTACAGATACAATGGTAGATACTCACTGGCTTTCTGTTCCCTTAAAGCTGAAGGTGATACAGGTCAGAAGAGAGGACATGTATAACAATAGCATATAAATCCAAACCCAAATCTGTTCTCCTGTAGCAGCAACAAAGAGGATGGTGGGGGAACTCAGCAGGTCAGGCAGCATCTGCAGAGAGAAATGGACAGTCAATGTTTCAGGTTGACAACTTGCATCTGGACTGCAAGATAGAGAGGAGATAGACAAGAAAAAGAGCTGAAGGAAGGGAGCCACTCTGATAGGGTGGTCTAACTAATCCGGCGGGTGCAAACAGCAGTCTCTCAGGGGCCAACCAAAGGTGCTTTTTCCTCCGTAAGATTTGCTTTTTATGATCCAAAGACAATTCTACTCCAAGCACACTGGGTACTGCAGTGTTACTCCATCAGAGTAGCTGGACAAGTGTCAGTGGTGGAGCTAGGCCAAGATGTTGCAGAGAGAGCCAGCCAGGGTGTTGAAGGGGCCTGCCAGGATGTTGCAGAAAGACCTGGCCGAGGTGTCGAAAGGGCCGGCCGAGATGTTGGAGAGAGAGCAAGCCAGGGTGTCTCAGGAGCCGGTTGGGATATTGGAGGAGCCAACACAGATGTCAGAGGAGCTGGTTTGGGTAAGAAGGAGCTGACCTATGTTACTACCTGCTGCTTGGAAACATCGAAGCTGGTGCAGTATAACTGTGGGAGGTTGTCTCCGACAGTTCACTTATGATCGCGAGACTCTGTTGGACGATGATAATGTAATTTGCCACAGGCCTGTTAACCTTACCTGATGGAGGGGTAGACAAATTGGGAGCTTTGTAGCCTTGGTTGTAGTGGGAACTAGACTTGCCTGCTGCTGCAGACCAGGTGAGAGACATGGAAACATTTACAGCGTGGCATCTGAGCTTGGCTGGGGGGCTGGCCTCTCCCATCAGTGCTTCCCTCCTCTGTTTGAGCGGTGAAGTGACAGGCTGGTGGTATGTGTCTGTACACTGCCAGGAGACTGTACCATTGATTGCTGGACATTGTCGCTCTTGGGCCATTTATATGTTTTTTTTCAAGTGAATATGCTTCCTTGCTTGCTATTTTGAATTATGTTGCATGCTATTTTTGAATGTTTGCTTGCTACTTTGAATGCATTGCATCTTGGCATCAGAGGGACACCGTCTTGTTCAGTTGTATTTATGTATGGCTTGAATGATAAATAAAATTGAATTGATTTTGAATTGAAGTCTCTTCAAGATATGCCTACCTTGGAGAAGGTTTCCTCTATTTTTTACAGTAGTTCTGTGAGACCTTCTCTCATTTCTCTCCTCTGATGATCCCCGGTTTTTTTTTCATCTCTTCCCTTCACCTATTTATAACTGACCATCTCCCCTCTATCTTTCAGTCCCGGTGAGGGTCCTCGATCCATGTCATCAAAAGTCTATTCCCCTTCACAGATGCTGCCTGACCCAGCCTCTTCTTTGTTGCTCCAGATTCTAGCATCATCAGTCTCTTGTGTTTGAGTGTCAACAGTAGTCCTCACCAGTCGGTTCCATGCACAGAGTTAGGCTTCACATCCAGATGAAAACTGACAAATTCCTGACTCCAAATAAAGTACAGCAAGAGATGGTAATCAAATGGCTAATGAGGCAGCCAATCCTGTCTACACCCAAGACAGATGATAGTTCTCAGTCAAGTCCTCTTGGACGGGGCTGATGTGTAATCTTACCTTCTGAGGAGCTGCCCCTCCAGCTTCCTTATCCCTGTTGTAAGTGCCCTGCTGCTGCTTGGTGGCCCTCCGTATGTTTCAACTGACTCTAGTCCAGCAACCCCCGTATTTGAACCAGCATCTGAGGGGATGCTTTGTAGCTTCGGGTATGATAATACAGTGTCCTCCTCCCACTCCTCCACTCCTCTGTGGAAGGATAGGATGGATTGCCTCCTGAGACCCTGCAATGACATATGCAAGACAAAGTTTACCAGGACACTGCCTGAATTAGATGTTGTGAGATCTACGGAGAGGTTGGATAAGCTAGGGGTGTTGTCCCAGGAGTAGTAAAGGCTGAAGGGAGACCTTGTAGAAGTTTATAAGATTATGAGAGGGATAGATAGAGTAGACAGCTGCTATTGTTCCCAGAGTTGAAATGTCTAATACTAAAGGGCATGCATTTAAGGTGAGAAGGGAAATGTTGAAAGGAGATGAATAGGTCAAGCCTTAACACAAAGGGGGATGAGTGCCTGGGTGACATTAGTCATACTTTATCTTGGAAGACACAAGGGAAGTAATGGCATGACGGTTAATTCCAGGAGTTGTGGCAGTGTGTTTGTAATGTGCCCTTTGAAGGGCGAAGGCCAGGAATGTGAGAGAGCAGCTGGAGTAATGGCAGCTGTGCTGTCTGTTGGATGAGAACTCGTGAATGAGTTGAGGCACCTGTTTAAAGACAAGATAAGTGATAAAAATATTCAATGTGGCATACCACTGACCTGAACATATATTGTCAGGTCATTGAATTCCTTGTAACACTTCTCGTAGCTCCAGGAAGACTTTCTGCTATAGGTGATTACAGCAGCCATTGTAAACCAAGTAGCATTTTATATCTGAAGCTTTCCTGCGAACCCAAGGAGATACCTCAACAGGCAGGATAAAGCTCTAAAGTCCTCAAAGCATCTGCAGAGCCTTGAATTCAGATTGTTGTCTTATATGCCATGGTACAATGAAGTTGCATGCTCATGTGCAGCTCACAGTATAAACAGTAAACCTGGTAATAATAAATAGAAGAATAAATACTGTACATTGCGCGAAACAACAGAACATTGCAGTCTGAAGGAGCGCAAACAATTCTGTAGTGACAATCATGAAAAAGGGAGAATTACGGCTTCAATAGTGTGACAGTACTACCGGGAGAGGGTGTGAAAGAGGTGACCAGTACAGAAGTCTCATAGAAGTAGAGAAGAAGCTGTTCTTATCTTTCCCCAGAAAATGAAAAAGAGAGAAGGGAATGAGTAGGGTGACCAGCATACTGAATAACACAATTTGCCTTCCTGATGCAATGTACAAGATGGTGGAAGGAAGTGATGATCCAGTGATGGACAGAGTTGTGTTTGCAATTACTTGTATTAATATTGCAGCCAGAGGATATCTCCAGCATCACCATCATTTAATGGTGTGTACTCGTTAAGCACTGAAACCTTGCCACTAATGAGTGTGGCAATGAGATGGTAGACTCCTGAGACGCCATGAACATGACATATACCAAAACAGTTTAAGTGCAATAAGTGATCCAAACTGCTGAGACAACTTCATTGGGATCAAACCAGTACTGGTGTGAATAGGCAGTGGTTAATTCCACAGTGTAAGTTTAACATTCCAGCTTCTGGGAAATTTGATTTCAAAACAATGGAAGTTTTGTCTACTTTAATAGCCTGAAAGACTAGGAATTGCAGGTGCCAGGAATAATGGAGCTTATCTAACCTTTGATTTAATTTAATAGCTAAGGAACATATTGGTACATGTTCCAATACTAAAAGTTCTAGATAAACATAAATTAGTATCAACATAAAGTTACTGGACTAAATTGTATTGATGCCAATTATGATCAGCATTTTAAGCCAAAAATTTTAAGCAGTTCCTAACTGAGACAAGGTTAGTTCCAGCTAATGCCCTTCATTCTACACTGAATGATTTCTGCCCTCATGTCCCAGTTGGTATGTTTACTCTCATTCCTGGTCACTGTCTATGCAAAGAGAAAAGGCCAGACTTCAGACTTAGAATCCTGTGTTTTGTGGGCTCCCCTTTGAAAATCCACTGAAACCTCAGGCTAGTCAGTTAGAATTTATTTTGGAATAGTGTTCGTGGTACGGTGCCTTGTTTATTGGATATGTATATTCAGTGAAGAGGACCTACATCTGTTGCACAGCTGTAGTGTATCAAAGGTTTTTGCTCATTTGTCGGCAGAGCTCAGTATCACAGCTACTCGTTTATTAACTAATACACAAAGCCTCAAGTGAAAACAGCTTTGAATTGTGGTAGTCGGACTTCAACTGATGTTCATGCATAGCACAAGCATTGTCACATGATATAATCTCATGATACAGTCACTTAAAGTGAAACCAAACTGTCTCCCAAAAAACATTTTTACAGTGGAAACAGTGGATAAAGGTTTGGGCACCCCTGGTCAAAATTTCTGTTACTGTGAATAGTTAAGTGAGTAGAAGATGAACTGATCTCCAAAAGTCATAAAGTTAAAGATGAAACAATCTTTTCAACATTTTAAGCAAGATTAGTGTACTATTTTTTGTTTTGTACAATTTTAGAATGAAAAAAAGGAAAGGAGCACCATGCAAAAGTTTGGGCACCCCGAGAGATTTGAGCTCTCAGATAACTTTTACCAAGGTCTCAGACCTTAATTAGCTTGTTCACAATCATCATTAGGAAAGGCCAGGTGATGCAAATTTCAAAGCTTTATAAATACCCTGACTCCTGAAACCTTGTCCCAACAATCAGCAGCCATGGGCTCCTCTAAGAATCTGCCTAGCACTCTGAAAATTAAAATAAATGATGCCCACAAAGCAGGAGAAGGCTATAAGAAGATAGTAAAGCGTTTTCAGGTAGCTGCTTCCTCAGTTTGTAATGTAATTAAGAAATGGCAGTTAACAGGAATGGTGGAGGTCAAGTTGACGTCTGGAAGACCAAGAAAACTTTCCGAGAGAACTGCTCGTAGGATTGCTAGAAAGGCAAATCAAAATCCCCGTTTGACTGCAAAAGACCTTCGGGAAGATTTAGCAGACTCTGGAGTGGTGGTGCACTGTTCTACTGTGCCGTGACACCTGCACAAATATGACCTTCATGGAAGAGTCATCAGAAGAAAACTTTTCCTGCATCCTCACCACAAAATTCAGTGTCATGTGTTTGCAAAGGAATATCTAAATAAGCCTGATGCATTTTGGGAACAAGTCCTGTGGACTGATGAATTTAAAATAGAACTTTTTGACCGCAATGAGCAAAAGTGTGTTTGGAGAAAAAAGGGTGCAGAATTTCATGAAAAGAACACCTCTCCAACTGTTAAGCACGGAGGTGGATCGATCATGCTTTGGGTTTGTGTTGCAGCCAGTGGCATGGTGAACATTTCACTGGTAGTTGGAAGAATGAATTCAATTAAATACCAGCAAATTCTGGAAGCAAACATCACACCGTCTGTAAAAAAAAAAAGCTGAAGATAAATAGAGGATGGCTTCTACAACAGGATAATGATCCTTCACAGACCTCAAAATCCACAATGGACTACCTCAAGGGGCGCAAGCTGAAGGTTTTGCCATGGCCCTCACAGTCCCCTGACCTAAACATCATCGAGAATCTGTGGATAGACCTCAAAAGAGCAGTGCCTGCAAGACGGCCCAAGAAGCTCACAGAACTAGAAGCCTTTTGCAAGGAAGAATGGGCAAAAATCCCCCAAACAAGAATTGAAAGACTCTTAGCTGGCTACAGAAAGTGTTTGCAAGCTGTGATATTTGTCAAAGGGGGTGTTACTAAGTGCTGACAATGCAGGGTGCCCAAACTTTTGCTTTGAGCCCTTTTCCTTTTTTGTTATTTTGAAACTATAAAAGATGGAAATAAAAAAAGTAATCTTGCTTAAAATATTAAAGAAATGTGTCATCTTTAACGTTATGCCTTTTGGAAATCAGATCATCTTTTACTCACTCAGCTATTCACAGTAACAGAAACGTTGACCAGGGGTGCCCAAACTTTTGCATGCCACTGTATACTGAGAATTCAACAGAGACATTTTCATTCACAAACCTGCCATCCATAAATTAAGATGTTCACAATTGTACTTGAAACTTGCAACAATTCAACTTGAAGTCAAATTGTGAACATGAACATGAACTTTAAGTAAGTAACAGGCAAATTTACGTAGAGTGTGGCGTAATCCCAAATGTCCATGTGAACTCTTACACCACCTTTGGAAGAAGCAAGCACTTTGTGAAAGTGGATGTTGGAATCACCTGCACTTCTTCAATCTATGAGATCTCCCTCTCTGGATACAACTTTAATTCCTTTTGCTCTGCTGCCAGTCCAGTTCATCTGTACTCCTCACTGCACTGCACTGTACTTTAGTTTCCTTGTTGCTTCAGAGTCAGTGCTTCACTTTTCCATCTTTGCTCTTTGAAGCCTCTTGTGCACTCCTCTTTCGTTTTGTGCATTGTTGCGGTGGCATTCATTTTGGCATCAATATGAGGTAGCCTGTCTCTGCCTTGAATAGGCCACGTTGTGCTGAGCAGAAACAAGCCAAGCCAAGTTGTCTTCTGAATCATCAGGGAGAACACAATGCTGCTTTCAACCTTTCAGCTTGTCCTCAGAATGTTGTAAATTCTTCATGCACCGTAATCAACTCAAACAGCATTTGTTTCTTAAATATGTATAACAACTGGAAGTCAGTTTTGACATTAGGATTTGGGATGACACTCAAGGGATTTGGTGAAACGTGGGTAAATGAGACTAGCTTGGATGGGCGTCATGCTCAACATGGATGACTTGACCAAAGGGCCTGTCTCTGTGTTGTATGAATCATGAACTCAATTCCCTGTCCTCTAAAGCTTTGTATTATGGATTTTATCTGCTCGTTTTCTCAAATGGTTCCTTATTTTGCTGTCAGCATACTCTGTTATATCTTAATCCATATATTGACGACGGGAATCCTGGCTTGCTCCACTCAACACGAATGGAAAATCAAAGAACTGCAAATGTTGGAAATCTAAAGTCAAAGCAGAAACTCTGGCTGCAACAGTAGTTTGGGAGCATCTGGGGAAGGGTCTTTAACCTAAATTGTTAGCTATGCTCCTTTGAGGCATTGATCGTGTGGATAGCCAGAGGCTTTTTCCCAGGGCTGAAATGGCTAACATGAGGGGTGTTCTTATTGAGGAGTATAAAATCATAAGGGGCAGGGATGGGGTAAATATACACATTCTTTTTCCCGGGACAAAGAAATAAAGACCATAAGACAAAGGAGCAGAAGTCGGCCATTAGGCCCATCGAGTCTGCTCTGCCATTTTATCATGAGCTGATCCATTCTCCCATTTAGTCCCACTCCCCCACCTTCTCACCATAACCTTTGATGCCCTGGCTACTCAGATACCTATCAATCTCTGCCTTAAATACACCCAATGACTTGGCCTCCACTGTCGCCCATGCAACAAATTCCATAGATTCACCACCCTCTGGCTAAAAAAATTTCTTCACTTCTCTGTTCTGAATGGGCAGTCTTCAATCCTTAATCCTTAAGCCCTCTCGTATTAGACTCTCCCTTCATGGGAAACAACTTTGCCACATCCACCCTGTCCATGCCTTTCAACATTTGAAATGTTTCTTTGAGGTCCCCCCTCATTCTTCTAAACTCCAAGGAATACAGAACAAGAGCGGACAAAGGTTTCTCATATGTTAACCCTCTCATTCCTGGAATCATTCTGGTGCATCTCTCTGTACCCTCTCCAACGTCAGCACATCCTTTCCTAAATAAGGAGCCCAAAACTGCCCACAATACTCCAAGTGAGATCTTACCAGCGCCTTACAGAGCCTTAAGATCACATCCCTGCTCCTATACTCTATTCCTCTAGAAATGAATGCCAACATTGCATTCACCTTCTTCACCACCGACTCATCCTGGAGGTTAACCTTACGGGTATCCTGTAGGAGGACTCCCAAGTCCCGTTGCATCTCCGAACTTTGAATTCTCTCCCCTTTTAAATAATAGTCTGCCCGTTCATTTCTTCTGCCAAAGTGCATAACCATACACTTTCCAACATTCTCATTTGTATTTCATTTGCCACTTCTTTGCCCATTCTTCCAATCTATCCAAGTCTCTGTTTCCTCAGCACTACCGGCCACTCCACCTATCTTTGTATCATCAGCAAACTTAGCCACAAAACCATCTATTCCATAATCCAAATCGTTGATGTACAACGTAAAAAGAAGCAGCCCCAACACGGACCCCTGTGGAACACCACTGGTAACTGGCAGCCAACCAGAATAGGATCCCTTTATTCCCACTCTCTGTTTCCTGCCAATCAGCCAAAGCCCTATCCACGTATGTAACTTTCCCATAATTCCATGGGCTCATATCTTGTTAAACAGACTCGTGTGGCACCTTGTCAAAGGCCTTCTGAAAATCCAAATATACAACATCCACTGCATCTCCTTTGTCTAGCCTACCTGTAATTTCCTCAAAAAATTGTAATAGGTTTATCAGGAAGGATTTTCCTTTAAGGAATCCATGCTGAGTTCTTCCTATCTTGTTATATGCCTCCAGGTACTCCATAACCTCATCCTTGACAATCGACTCCAACAACTTCCCAACCACCAATGTCAAGCTAACAGGTCTATAATTTCCTTTTTGCTTCCTTGCCCCCTTCTTAAATAGCGGAGTGACATTTGCAATCTTCCAGTCCTCCGGAACCATGCCAGGATCTATCGACTTTTGAAAGATCATTGCTAATGCCTCCGCAATCTCCACAGCTAAAAAGCAGAAGGTTTAAGGTGAGAGGAGAAAGTTTAAAGGGGTAAAAGGTGCAAGCTTATCTTTAGTTACTTATTTATTGAGATACAGCACGGAGTAGACCTTTCTGGTCCTTTGAGCCATGCTATCCAGCAATCCCCAATTTCATTCTAGCCTGGTCATGGGACAATTTACAGTGACCAATTAACCTACCAACTGGTACGCCTTTGGACTGTAGGAGGAAAGCAGAGCACCCGGAGAAAACCCACACTGTCACGGGGAGAACGTACAAACTCCTTAACACAGCAGTGAGAATTGAACCGGGATCACTGGCACTGTAAACCAGTGTGTTAACCGCTACGCTACTGTACTGCCCTTCACACAGAGGATGGTATATCTGTGGAACGAGCTGCCAGAGGAAGTGGTAGAGGCAGGTACAATAACACTTAAGAGACATTTGGATAAATACACATATAAAGATAAAGACTATTTGAAGATTAGCTTTATTTCTCATATATACGTCAAAACATACAGTGAAATATGTCGTTTGTATCAAATCAAATTGGCGAGGACTGTGCTGGGCAGCCCAGAGATGTCACCACTCATCCAACAAAACATGCCCATATTGGAAAGGTTCAGAGGGATATCACAATCACCGGCAAACAGGACAAACTCAGATGGATACATTGGTCAGCATGGAAAATTGATCCTATGGGCCTGTTTCCTTGCTGTGTTATTCTATGACTCTAAATACTGGAGTAATCAGCTATAGAATCATGAGAAGCCATTGTGTCTTCCACGAGATTGTAAGCTTGTGTCAGAATAATTCTGCAGTTCGGAGCTTCCTATCCATGTACGTGTCCAAGTGACTTTTAAGAGTTGTTATTGTACCTGCCTCAAACCACTGACAGCTCATTCCATCACCATCTGTGCTCACAAGTTACCCCTCAGGTCACTTTCTCTTGGAAAAAGCCCTTGCATTCACATTGTCTCTGTTTCTCATGACTTTCTACTCCCTGTTAGTTCAGCCCTCAGTCTCCTATGGTCCAAGGAATAAAATTGCAGCCCAGTCAGGAAGATCAGCTGTTCACCAACACTAACAGCTCTAACTGAGTTTGCATGGGCCCCTTAAGAGTGCAAGCTTTCCTTTTTCAGAGACATTATTCTGCCAACCACTTTTTCTGTAATTTCTGATAAACAGCTTTAACCTGCTGATATCCCACTCTGCAAATTCTCCGTCGCCTTTTCTACCATTTCCTGAATTGCAGTCCCTTCAGTTTCACAGCTCTGACAATGCATCCGGTCCTGCTTGTTTTTCAATCATTTGCTGTTTAAAGTTTGTAACCACGGCTTGTCCTTTCAGCAATTCACACTACTCTGTGATTGAGATAACAGCTCGAGCAACTTTCACTTCACATAGTTCCCTTTGAAAGCCATGTATGTTAATATCTTTCAACTCTGGTTCTCTGGAGCATTTAGGTTTTCTGTCAAAAAGTGTTTTACTCAGAAATGCCCACCTACTCTTTTCCAAATCTGGCAGAAATTTTGTTTTTGTGTTTATACTAGTAATTTCAGATTCACTTTCTGTTCTGAATTTCAACTGGACTGCTCTTGAGACTATACAGAAAACTCTGAAGGAGTTCAACAGGTCAGGCAGTATCTATGGAGTGAAATGTACAATCATTTTGATTGATACCTATATCTGAGTGCTTCCACACTTCCCTAGCTACTCCCTTGATTTTGCATTTAGAAATGATTTAGCGTTCCCAGATCCAGATTTATTTATTTATCATGTGTACTTTGAACACACATATGTGTGACATACATGTCATCTCTTACCCCATCCTCCCACTACACTGCCAGGGATAGGGTCCTTGTCCTCACCTACCACCCCACCAGCCTCCATGTCCAACACATAATCTTCTGAAACTTCCACCACCCTCAACTGGATCCCACCACCAAACACATCTTCCCCCACCCCACTTTCAGCTTTCCACAAGGATCACTCCCCATGCGACCCTCTTATCTGTTCATCCCTCCCCACTGATCTCCCTCCTGGCACTTCCCTTGTAAGCGGAACAAGTGCTTCACCTGCCCCTACACCTCCTCCCTCACTACCATCCAGGGCCTCAAACAGTCCTTCCAGCTGAGGCAACACTTCACCTGTGAGCCTGTTGGGGTCATATACTGTGTTCGGTGCTCCCAGTGTGGTCTCTTGTATATTGGTGAGATCCAGCGTAGATTGGGAGACTGCTTCACCAAGCATCTATGCTCCATCCACCAGAACAAGTGGTATCTCCCAGTGGCCACCTATATTAATTGCGCTTCCCATTCCCATTCTGGTATGTCCATCCACTGTCGGGATAAGGCCACACTTAGGTTGGTCTTATATTCTGCTTGGGTAGCCTCCAACCTGATGACATGAACAACAATTTCTCAAACCTCCCCTCCCCCTTCACCATTTCCCATCCCCTTGCCCCTCCCTCCTGTTATCTCCTTGCCCACCCATCCTCCCTCTGGTGCTTCTTTCTTCCATGGCCTTCTGTCTCTTTCACCAATCAACTTCCTAGATCTTTGCTTCATCCCTTCCCCTCCAAGTTTCACCTATCGCCTGGCATTTCTCTCTCCTCTCCCCCCACCTTTCAAATCTATTCCTCAGCTTTTTCTCTCCAGTCCTGCTGAAGGATTTCAGCTCAAAACATTGACTGTACCTTTTCCATGGATGCTACATGGCCTGCTGAGTTCCTCCAGCATTTTGTGTGTGTTACCTATATATTGGTCTTAGTTTTGAAGTTGTTTACTTTCATCTTCCAAGGCTTACATACCATCAAATTTCACCTTAATTTTTGTACTTGCCTTTCTCTCTATTGATTCCACTGGGCAGAAAGTTGGCATTCTACCCAAGTCCCATTTTTACCATACATTTCTGGAGGTGGGCTTTCATTCTCCTCCTATGTTACTGTTAGGGCAGGGGTAGCATTCAACATGCAGTCTTTCTTGTCATCATTAAAATCACTAACTTACAGCCATCCTCTGATTTTATTCACACTGCATATTTCCTTGCTTCCAAGCTGGCGCTGGATAGTAAAGGTAAATAGCATTTTCCTTCCACACTGAGATGTTCAATGGAGGCAGATTATGGAAAAGAATGTCATAGAGGAGCACTATAGTCCGAGCAGTATTGACTGGACCTTCTTTTGTGCAGGAAGTTTAAACAGAATAAAGTTCATCAAGTGCCTGTTAGAAGGCTTCTTGACACAAAATGTAGTTAATCCAATCCAACCAAGGAAAGGACAATACTACATATTGGGAATAAGCCTGGGTGAGTGATTGAGGTTTTACTGGAAAAGCATTTTGGGAATAGAGATCACAACTCCTTAAGTTTTAAGCTAGTTATGAATAAGGGTAAGTCTGGACATCAGACGAAAATGCTAAATTAGGGAAGGTCAGATTACAGTGCTATTTTGCAAAAACTAGGGAGAATAGATTGAGAACAGCTATAACTCAGTAAATCCGGATCTGACATGTCAGAGTCCTTGACAGATGAGAGTTAGGGTACTGGTATTTTTCACTGGGGGTGAAAGGAGAAGTTCAGGAACCTTGGATGTTGAGAGATGTTGTGAAATTAGTCAAAAGAGGAAGCTTGGGAAGCTGAATTCCTGCAGTATTTTGTGTGTGTTCTGGTGTTGTCACTTGTGTGTTCTGCAAACATAGTGGGCATGCTATAAGGGATAATCCAGCATATTATATACTGGTGAGTCTCACGTCAGTGGTAGAGAAGGTATTGCAGTGGATTCTAAGGATAAGTTTTACTCACATTTGAAAAAGCATAGACTTATTAAAGATAGCATGGGCAAGCCTTAGCAGAGTATTCTGATAAGGGTAAGGCAGAAGATGGGCAAGCCTTAGCAGAGTATTCTGATAAGGGTAAGGCAGAAGATGTTGTTCACACAGACTTTAGTTGAGGATTTTGAAGAGGCCCCTCATGGCAGGCTGATCCAGAAGATGAAGATGCATTGTGGGTTTCAAAATGGCTTGCCCATAGAAGAGTGAGAGTTATGGGCAAAGATGTTATTCTGTCTGGATATCAGCGACCAGTGTTGTTCCACAAGGATCAATTCTGGGAACGCTGTTGTCTGTAGTCTTTGGTAATTGGTTTACTGTTGACATATATACCAAATTACAGTGAAAAAAACTTTTTTGACATGCCATCCATGCAGATCATTTCACAATATCAGATTACTGAGGTAATATGAGGAAAAAGCAATAAGAAAATGCAGCATATAATGTTAGAGTTGCAGAAAAAGTTCAGTAGACAATAAAATGCAAAAACATGTCAAAAATTACTTGAATGAAAATGTACAGTAGATGGGCCGATTAGTAAATCTGCAGATGACAGAATAATTGGTAGAGTTGAGGGCAGAGCAGAAGGTTGTTGAAGAATACAGTATGGCATAGATCTGTCAGCAATATGAATTGAGAAATTGAAGGTGAAGCTTAAACTGGACATGTGTGATTCGATGTAAGGGGAAAATGTACAGTAAATGGCAGGACCCTTAGGTTTATTGTTGTACAGATAGGATCTTGTGGTAAAAGTCCATAATTCCCTACAAGTGGCATCTGTAGTAGGTAGAGTAGTAAAAGAGGTATAGAACATATTTGCCTTCATCAGTCAGGATATTTAATATAAACATCAGGAAATTATGTTGCAGCTGAATGAAACTTTGGTTTGGCCACATTTGCAGTACTATATGCAATTTTAGTTGCCATATCACAATAAAGATTTGGTGAGGGTGAAGAAGAGGTTTAACAAACTGCTGTCTAGATTAGAGAATGTTAGTTATAAAATGAGGTTGGATAACTTTTGACCACAGAAGATGAGGGGAGATCTATTAGATGTTTATAAAATTATGAGTGGAATACTAATTCATCTCATAATTTCACATGATGAATATATAGGGTAGAGAATCAAAGTCTTTTTCCCAGGGTGGAAATTTCTATGGTCTATCTCATTACAAATTTAAGAGCAGGCTGTTGTAAACAGATCAACTGAATCTATATGGCTATTCTGGCATCAGTAAAGTGTCTTCCACCTTTCATAATCATGTGACTTGTGGTTTTCCCAATTTATCAGTTCCTGTGGTTTGCCACTTCTCAGCCAAAGTAAACCTTAATGCAAAAATGCCAATTTATGTTGCTTTGTCAAAAGTAAACTCTTGAATGCTAAAGAATTTAATCTATTGACACTTATATCAATTCATCTGAGTATCAAAATCACATCCAGCAGACTAACAACATAATCCTCAACTGCCCCCTCTGGCATTTGATGAATACCAAATACTGTAGGATTCCTGACTGCAAACAGGAGAAAATCTGCAGATGCTGGAAATCCAAGCAACACACACAAAACGCTGGAGGAAATCAGTAGGATAGGCAGCATCTACGGATGTACTATCGATGGCTGGGGCCGAGACCCTTCAGCAGAAGATTGCTGGCTGTTCAGGATTGAACTGTACTGTCAACTTTGTAACAATCTTGTCAAATGAGCAGTCTACTTCATTTTATGCTGCTAATTGGTTTGCTGATATCAGATTCCATCTTGGCCAGCACAGAGGCTGTAGCTCTCTGATCAGTTGAAGACTGAAGGTAGACTTCCAAGTACCATGAAGCAATATTTAGCTGCATATCTTGGAACAGCAGTGCTGGATTTAATATTTAATCTTACTTTCCATCTTTTGTGAAATGGGCACACAAGGTGTAGCAGCCATGGAGTATTATTGCTGGAGGCTCTTACTTTTCTGCATAGCCTTTATGATTATGATTCTACAGGGAAGTGTTCTGTATACCATGAGCAAGACACTTCTTCTCAAAGAAAGGAGCCAAGGTTATCTTACTGTCCTCTTCTTTACTAAGCATGGGACAGAACTCTGATAAAATGTCAATCAAATGTGATCTATGCTGTATATTAGCTTGCATGATAAAATGTAGACAGATCAAAGCAACTGTAAGAAGAACAAGTGCTCAGAAATGTATTGTGAATGGGAAAAGAAAGAAAAGCTCAAAAATAAGCTAGCCAGTGTCCTGATCAGATATCCTAGAGCAGAATGTGTGAACCAGCAATGGTTTACTACAAACTTAGAGTCAAAGACCCATAGTGTTTCAGAGCACAGGAATATGTCCTTCGGCCCACTATGTCTATACCAGCCATCAAGTACCTAAATACACTGATTTCATTTATCACCATTTAGTCCTTATTATTTTATGGATTTTTGCTCACATTGGGCAGAGTTCCTGTAAAATTTGAAAGAGAAAAAACTCGACAGAATTCAGTGGGGATATTCCATCAGCTTCTTAGTTGGATCAGAGACTCCTAATAGGTGCAGAAATCCCCAGAACAACTGTGTATCAGATGGTTTCTGGATCCCATTGGTGCTAATGGGAGCAGAGATTGTGGTGTGACCCAATCCTGTGCAGTGTTGAGCCCCCATTTCTGTTAGGACAATCCTTTAATTTCATCTTAAAATGAGGAAAGGATCTGGTATTGTGTCTGAGTAAAACTTTTGTTAGCTAGCCCAAGTGCAAAAGCCCTGACAAAATTTTTGATGCCATAATATTTATAGGACATGAGCAGATGATGAAAATTTAAGCCTCATAACATCAAAAAAAAAACAACTGAGTCCCTTTTTCTCTCCTTATTCTAGAATATGGATAAGAAAGTCATATTGCAGCTATATAAAACTTTATTTTGTCCACTCTAGGAGTATTTTGTGCAGTTCTAGTGACACCATTACAGGAAGGATGTGGTAGCTCTGCAAATGGTGCACAAGAAGTTTACCAGAATGCTTCCTGGATTAGAGAGTGTGGACTATAAGGAAATGTTAGACAAACATTGGCTGTTCACCCTACAGCATCAGAAGCTAAGCAAAACACTGATTGAGGCTTTTTTCTAAATTATGGGAGACATTTAGATAGACAGCCAACATGTATCACTTTTGCTATCTGTCAAAGGTAAAAGGTAACGAAGGTATAAAGTTTATAGAACAGCTGAGCAGGTTATTTTCACTGAATAGTAGGTGCCCGGAATATGTTCCTAAGATGATACTGAGAGCAGGTATAATTGTGGCATGTAAGAAGCCGTTAGATAGACACACGAGCTTGCAGAGAATGTGGGGGGGGGGGCGGGGGGGAGGATGGAATATGATCATTTTCAGGCAGAAGAGGTTCAGTTTAATTCAGCAACGTGTTTGGTGTAGAATTCAAGTGCCAAAGAGCTCATTCCTGTGCTGTACTTCTATGTTGTTCCACAATTTTTTTGCCCAGAATCTCCCAATTTGCATGCATAACAAAACACTACTCTAACACTGCAGTGTCTGTCAACTGTTGAATTTACTCTATTATCCTATTATCCAAAATACTTGTGGTTGGGACTATCACTCTATGATATGTAAGAGCAAAAGATAATTATGGATTCAAGCTGCACTCCAGAACTTGAGTGTCTAATTTAGACCGTCACGTCAAAACAGTATTGTGAGAGGTTAGAGTTACAACAAAGCCTCATCCATCATGTCACTGTCTGAAAAAGCAAAGGATATTTTCCTTCAATTCTGACCATTAACTCTCCCCAAATGAAAATCTACTAAAAGTTAAAAAAACCCATCATTCCTTTTATTTGCTGTCCATTGAATGCCCTGTAAAAATTAGTTGCCAAATTTCGTACATAACAATATCATTAGTTGATTGCAAAGAAAAGGTAACACAAAGTTAATTAACGTTATTTCACCAAGTTAAAGGAATGATATCTTGAGATCATAATTTTTCAGAAATTATTCCTGATTATTACTTTTTCCTTGCTCATTATGTTATGGGAATTAAGGCTGGGTGAAATATTTCTGGGGCCTGACAGAGATTTTGGCATCTTCATTACCCACAGGTCCAGTATCAGAGGTTAGCTAATGTTGTAGCTTTATTTAAGTAGGCAGCAGGAATAAGCCAAGGAACTAGAGGCTGGTGAGCCTTATGATGGTGGGGAAAGCTATTGGAAGGGATTAATTAGGATTTTGTGTTGAAATATATCTCACAAATTTGGTTGAGTTTCTTGAAGATGTGACCGAAAGGATTGATGATCACAGGGCAATAGACATTGCCTCTGTGACAAGCTCCCACTTGGTAGGCTGGTCCAGGTATTTAGATGTTATACAGGGCATGCCAGCCAAAATTGGCTTGATAAAAGGAGGAAAAGTTTGAGAGTGCTGGGTTGTTTTCAGACTGGAGGCTGTGACCAGTGGTGTACTTCAAGGATCAGTGTTAGATCCTGTGTTGGTAACGATTTTGTTGAAGTTAAAACAGGGTCGCATCTGCTCTCAGGATAAGGCTTTTCATTCCAGGATGAAGGAGGTGTCTTCCTTTTTTAAAGAAAGAGGCTCCCCTTCCTCCACCATCAACTCTGCTCTCAAACGCATCTCTCTCATTTCACACACATCTGCTCTCACCCCATCCTCCTGCCACCCCACAAGGAATAGGGTTTCCCTTGTCCTCACCTCCACCCCACCGACCTCCAGGTCCAACATACTTTTGTATAATTCTCCGTAACTTCTGCCACCTCCAATGGGATCCCACCACCAAGCACATCTTCCCCCCCCCTCTGCTTTCCACAGGGATCGCTCTCGAGGCAACTCCCTTGTCCATTCGTCCCCCCCATCCCTTCCCACCGATCTCCCTCCCAACACTTATCCTTGTAGGTGGAACAAGTGCTACACATGCCCTTACACTTCCTCCCTCACCACCATTCAGGGCCCCAGACAGTCCTTCCAGGTGAGGCGACACTTCACCTGTGAGTCGGCTGGGGTGATATACTGCATCCGGTGCTCCAGGTGCGGCCTCCTATATATTGGCGAGACCCAACGCAGGCTGGGAGACCGTTTCACTGAACGCCTATGCTATGTCCGCCAGAGAAAGCAGGATCTCCCAGTGGTCATACATTTTAATTCCACATCCCATTCCCATTCTGATATGTCTATCCACGGCCTCCTCTACTGTCAAGATGAATAGTCATAGACATAGTCATACTCTATTGATCCCAGGGAAAATTGGTTTTTGTTACAGTTGCACCATAATTAAATAGTAATAAAACCATAAATAGTTAAATAGTGATATGTAAATTATGCCAGCAATAAGTCCAGGACCAGCCTATTGGCTCAGAGTGTCTGACCCTCCAAGGGAGGAGTTGTAAAGTTTGATGTCCACAGGCAGGAATGACTTCCTATGACGCTCTGTGTTGCATCTCGGTGGAATGAGTCTCTGGCTGAATGTACTCCTGTGCCCAACCAGTACATTATGTAGTGGATGGGAGACATTGTCCAAGATGGCATGCAACTTGGACAGCATCCTCTTTTCAGACACCACCGTCAGAGAGTCCAGTTCCATTGCCACAACATCACTGGCCTTACAAATGAGTTTGTTGATTCTGTTGGTGTCTGCTACCCTCAGCCTGCTGCCCCAGCACACAACAGCAAACGTGATCGCACTGGCCACCACAGACTCATAGAACATCCTCAGAATCACTCAGCTACACTCAGGTTGGAGGAACAACACCTTATGTTCCGTTTGGGTAGCCTCCAACCTGATGGCATGAATATTGACTTCTCTAACTTCTGTTGATGCCCCTCCTCCCCTTCACACCCCATCCCTTATTTATTTATTTTATATATATTTTATTTTCCCCCCTTTTTTCTCTCTCTCTTTTTTCTCCCTCTGTCCCTCTCACTATAACTCCTTGCCTGCTCTCCACCCTCCGGGCTCCCCTCCCCCCTTCTCTTTCTCCCCAGGCTTCCCGTCCCATAATCCTCTCCCTTCTCCAGCTCTTAGTTCCACCCCTCCCCTCCTGTCTTCTCCTATCATTTTGGATCTCCCCCCCCCCTCCAACTTTCAAATCTCTTACTATCTCTTCTTTCAGTTAGTCCTGATGAAGGTTCCAGGCTCGAAATGTCGACTGTACCTCTTCCTATAGATGCTGCCTGGCCTGCTGCTTTCACCAGCATTTTTATTTTTATTCTTTTACGTGTGTGTTGCTTGAATCTCCAGCATCTGCAGATTTCCTCCTGAGGACATACACAATGAATGGCAGGGCTCTGGGGAGTATTGTTGAATAGCGAGGCCCTGGGATACAAGCTCATAGTTTGCTGAAAGTGGCAACACAGGCAGACAGGGTTGTGAAGAAGCCATATGACATGCTTGCCTTCATTTTCCAAGGCATTGAGTCCAAGTGTTGGGATGTAATATTACAGTTGTACAAAACATTGGGTCAGTTGCACTTGGAATACATTTCTGGTTGCCACAATACACGAAGGAGGTTATTCAGCTGGAGAGAGTGCAAAAAAGATTAACAGCAATGTTTTCTAGATTGAAAGGCTGGACTTATCAGCAGAGATTGGATAGATTGTGACCAGGAGCAAAGGAGGCTAAGAGGTAACAAGATGGAGATATAAAATTATGAGAGGCATGAAAGGATATACAGTAGCGGTCACCAACCTTTTTAAGCCCAAGGTCCCCTACCTCAACCTTAGTGAAAGGCAAGATCTACCTACTAAATCATTTAGAGAAAACACAGCCCAGATTGTACTTCCAACTTGAGGCCTTTTATTTGGGCTAATTGTAATTGAATTACACAAAATACTTTTGTCAAACTTTCAAATTAATTCAAACAAACCACCTTTGATGCCAAGTCACTGACCAATCTGCTCCTGGCAATTCTGTGTGGTTAAACCAGGCTACATAAAAACATGTTGTCCAATTTAAACATGAAATAAGCTCCCAATAACTTTGCACACTGATACCAATGCTACATATTTCTTTCTACTTTTGCGACTTAACCAAATATATTTATGGCAATTGTCCAATATCCAACTCACCATAAACTTGAGTATTCAAACTTCAGCTGGCTCTGTTTACATCCTAAACCCTGCTCATCCATTATCACTGTTAATCTTCAAGGGGTCCTAATCAAATGATTTTTCAATCTTAAAATTTCCATTCTTGTTTTGAAATCATTCTAGGACTTTGTCAAGTTGTTTCCTGAGAGTGCCTCAGAGGCTACTCGGTCTGAAAGTTATCTGCCAGCCAAGTATACCCAAGAACTTTTCTCAAGAACTTTTTCCAAGAACTTCTTCTAGGGAAGCCTAATCCCTTCCTTCAATTCCTCAATCTCTTCCCTGACAAGATCCTCACCACCAACCAACACCCCCTTTCACCATCTCCTCTTTGTTCCCTGAATTTTACTGCCTGTCTGTCTCTTAGTAAGGTGCCATATCTTCAATCGTATATAAATTTAAGTCAGATGTGGTTATGTGAATTTTAAAAACCTTCACAGAAACGGTGAAGAGAAATTCTAGACAAATGTCTTGCTTATCTACAAACTAGTATCCCACATTATAATTTCAAGACCATCATTCTTTTTGTGTAAATAAAGTGTTGTAGAAGTTTCCAGGTGCTGTGAGATGTAACCAAATCCTATGGTTTATGTAGAAATCAAGCTGTGTCTGTAATAACTGTTATTTCATATCATAATATAGGCTGACATAATTCTTGTCTGCAGAAAAAATGAGAAGCAGATGCTTGCTAATATATATATAGGCAACAAAAATAGTGTGTATCATTCACAGCAAATCTCTTCCATATGTAAAAATATCTGCTTCATATTTATGTGTTGTTTTGTGTTTGCATATGTCAATTTAATGGAATATTGTCTATCTGAACAGAATACTGATTAGGAAAAATAACTAAATCCAAAAATATATTCACTATTTTCCTAATCAACAAGAGTTATACATTATTGCATTGGAAGAAAGAAATTGCTAATTAGGATGGATACCAATTCTATTTATTGTTAATTTTCCTTGCAAGTACTTCCTCTTCTTTCTTGCAGGAGTTGTTGTTACTCAGTTAGTTATAGAAATTCACAGGTTTACTCAAGACATCTTTTGAATGGAAATTATTTCACTGTAAAAATTGGAAGTGAATGTCAGCCAACTATTGAACCAGTGAAGGACAGGTTGTAGAAGTGCACAGTGATCAGCAATCAATGGGGGGGGCGGGGTTACCTGATCATAGCAGGCCTATAGAAGCCTAAGCAATTTTCTCTTTACATCCAAGGGAAGATGTGCTGGCATTGGAGAGAGTCCAGAGGAGGTTCACAAGAATGATTCTAAAAATGAAAAGGTTAAGATATGAAGAGCGTTTGATGGCTCTGGGCCTGTACTTGCTGCAGTTTAGAAGAATGAGGCTAATCTCATTGAAACCTATTGAATATTGAAAGACCAAGATAGAGTGTATGCGGCCAGGGTGTTTCCTATAGTGGGTGAGTCTAAGATGAGCGGGCACAGCATCAGAATACAGGGGTGTCATTTAAAAAAGAGATAAGGGGCATTCCTTCAGCCAGAGGGTGGTGAATCTGTTGAATTCATTGCTACAGACAGCTGTAGAGGCTAAGTCATTGAGTATATTTAAGACGGTGAATGAAAGGCTCTTGATTAATCAGAGTGTCAAAGGTTATGGGAGAAGGCAGAATGACAGGGTTGACAGGGATAATAAATCAGCCATGGAGTGGCAGAACTGGTAATTCTGCTCCTATGTCTTATGATCTTATGGTCTAATAGTTGGAGATGTTAGTTTTGTGTCCATTTCATTACTGAGATGAAGTTAGTTTGGAAGTTCAACAGATATCCTTGCTGGTCTGTGCAGAGCTCTCTTTGTTGTCTTCCATTAATAACTGGATCATTCAGCAAAGATCCCTGAAGGCCTCAATCTCCCAGTTATCCCCATCTCCGTGGCATTTTCCCCAATGATGATACATATTACATGGATACCTCCAAAATAGCTTCCCTCTATGTTAGTGGACAGCGCACTTGACCACATCTTGACCTATTTCCCACATCTCGGCTTTTCTTCATCTTGCCTGAAAAGAGAAAGTTCCGTTGCACATTGCTTTCCTACTTATCTTTGTATTTAATGAATTTTCCTTCAGGATTTCTGCCAACACCAAACCAGATTCCAGTGCTAGACACATTTTCCCATTCCCATCCCTCTCAACATTTTTGAAAGGATCTCTCTCTTTGCTGGTCCCTGCACCTACCCTACAGGGATGCAATATCAGTCGTTTCACCTCTTCCCTTCCCATCATCCAGGAATCCCAATTGTCCTTCCAGAAAAATCAGTGACTCACTTGTTCTTCTTTTACTTTGTGTGCAGAATTCAGTGTTCATAGTACAGTCTCCTCTACACTGGAGAAACAATTGAGAAACATTTTGCAGAACCTTTGGTTGCCTTCCATTTTAAGTCTCCTTTCCACTTCCAATCTGATCAATCTGTCTGTGACCTTCTGCACAGACAAAGAGACCCAACGCAAGCTTGAAGAATGGTAACTTGCTGTATCTTCCATCTGGGTACATTGCAGTCTTCTGGACTTAATAGTAAGTTCTCCAAGTTCAGGTAACTCACTGAGCCTTTCAATTTGTTAGACCTGGCTATTTCTGCCAGTCATTCATCTGTGATTTTGGCTCAGTTTTTCTCTTTCATGTTATGTGGTCTGACCTGCAAAGCATGTCTCAAAGCTCAGGAACAAAACACTAACCCATTTTCTCACTTTCTTTATTTTGCTGAAGATTCTCAAATTGAAAGATTAACTCTGCTTTTTTCTCCCCATGGATGCTGTCTGACCTCAAAGTTTAATGTTCAAAGTTTTAAGCAAATTTATTATGAAAGTACATGTATGTCACTGTATACAACACTGGGATTCATTTTCTTGCAGGCAGTCACAGTAAATACAAATAAATAAATAAAGCAGACAAGACAGTGACAAGAAAGCATCAAACCCTGGCTCAGAGTTCGAGACTCTTCCCAGAAACAGTGTTTCCTTGCAGCAATAAAAAAATTATTTAAAAAACCTAATAAAAGACCAACAAATTCAAGGCAATATATGCAGAAAATGCCAAGAAAAATTAGAAGCAATCCAACACATTACAGAATCCTGCTGTAGTTTAATTCAATCTGATTACTCACACAGGTACAAACAATATCATTCAGTAAAATCTTGTTTAAAATACAAACTCATAAAAGACATCATACCTTACTATATAAATACAAACCTGATCCAGTTTTAGAGTTGGAGTTCTACAAACTACATTACAACTGATACATTATTACAGATAGAATAATCCACAATAGCTACCTGGATATAATGTTACAGAATAAACAAGCAAGAACAATTTACTTATGTTGTGAACAACTTCAACCTTTGTACATGGTATTCATTGACCTCACCAAAGCCTTTGACTCGGTATCAAGTGAACTCCTACGGGATGTCCTATCCACCTATGGATGCCCTGAAAAGTACATTTGAATCCTGAGACTCCTCCACGATGGCATGCTTGCCACAGTCATGGTCAGCAACAGTAACTGCGAGCCTTTTCAAGTTAGATCAGGAGTAAAACAGGGATGCGTGATTGCCCCAACTTTGTTCACCATCTTCATTTCGACAATCGTCCATATTATCAAGGATGACCTACCCCCAGGAATCAAAATTGTCTACAGAACAGATGGCAGACTTTTCAATCTTGCCCGTCTCAAGTCCAAAAACAAGATATCCACGAGTTCCCATCAAGTTCCAATACGCAGATGACAACAGTGTTGCAGCTCTTTCAGAAAACATATTCTGACTGCCTTCAATCGTGCATACACGAAACTTGGACTTACCATCAATTCCAAGAAGACTCAGATCATCTATCAACCGTCACCAACTGGGACAAATCGGATAGAACCATCAATTCAACTTGGTGAAATAACCCTGGAAAACGTGGACCACTTTCCGTATCTTGGAAGCCACCTCTCCTCCAATGTCGAAATAAATGACAAGATCCAACATCGTCTTAAATGCGCTGGAACAGCTTTTGGACATCTCCGAACAAGAGTCTTTCATGATTGTGACGTCCGAACAGACACCAAAATGTTAGTATACAAAGCAGTGGTAATCCCAATGCTCCTGTATGCATCAGAAACCTGGACAACATACCGATGACATCTGAAGGCACTTGAAAAGTTCCATCGACGGTGTCTTCGAAACGTCTTAAATATCAGCTGGGAAGATAGAAGAACCAACGTCAGTGTGCTAAGTGAAGGAAAAACAACAAGCATTGAAGCCTATGTCATCAAGAACCAACTAAGATGGGAGCGGTCATGTTGTTCAGAGGAAAGACGAATGTCTGCCGAAACAAATCTTCTACTCCCAGCTTAAAGAAGGCAAACTTAAAAGAGGCGGACAACAGAAGAGATTCAAAGATGTCTTAAAAGCCAACATGAAGAAATGTAACATCGACATCAACAATTGGAAAACCAATGCCAAGGACAGGAAACTCTGGCAAGCCATCATCCGAGAAGGAACAGCAACTTTAATGGAAAGAGAGGCAGCAACAACCAAAGCCCGATCTGCCATCTGGAACTACCTGTCCTGAATGCGGAAGAACTTTCAAAACCAAGATTGGACTCATAAGCCACTTGAGAGCCCTAGTTCAACAGAATGAAGACTATCATCCTCGACCTCGAGGGATAGCCACGACAACGACAATAGTCATTCCAAACACACACAACATAAAGAAACCAGTAACTGAAAAACACCAGAGATATGCTGAATTAAAAGAGGAAATTGAAAGACAATGGACCATGAATAGGGTATACATTGACCCAAGAGTAATATCTACAAACTGTATCAAAGTCAATAAACATCAGCATTAAACAATTAGGCCTACTCTGCAATCTCTATGTAGGTCTTCAGAAAGCCACAATACTAAACACCACTAGAATAGTCTGAAAGTTCCTAGCAATTGAGAAATGTGTGTGGTTGGCTATGACTGTACCTCAGGTTTTACCAGTTTGATCTAAGAAAACATAAAAATACAATAATAATAATAATAATAAATAAGCAATAAATATCAAGAACATGAGATGAAGAGTCCTTGAAAGTGAGTCCATAGGTTGTGGAAAAGGTTTAGTGTTAGGGTGAAAAAGGTTGACTGAAGATATCCCCTTTGGTTCAAGAGCTTGATGGTTGATGGTTAATAACTTTTCCTGAACCTGCTGGTGTGGGTCCTGAGCCCTTGTATCTCCTTCCTGATGGTAGTAGAGAAAAGAGAGCATAGCCTAGTTAGTGTGGCCCTTGGTGATGATTAGGATGCTGCTTTTCTGCAACAGTGCTCCATGAAGATGAACACTGTGGTGGGGAGGGCTTTACTCATGATGGACTGGACTGGTCCAGTCCTTTTTGTAGGCTTTTGCATTCAGAGCATGGGTTGAGCAATTCCCAGAACATGTTTAGAACACGTAAAAAGGGTACAATTGGACTTTTAGACATGTTTTGTTGACAGACACAGAGTAGATAGAGTAATTGCTGTGACTGGTACAGAACAAGTTCATGTCATTGGAAGAGGGAACTGCCAACCAATCAAAAAGAACAGTGCCAATACTGATGGCAGGAAGAGACAATACATGAAGTTCCTGCATCTTATTAGTTGTGTCCTCAGTGGCAAGCAGTTATAATGGCTACTGATCTCAATTACCCATTTTCTGAAAGGAAGAGAACAAACTGTGCTACGCTGTATTTGTGTTTGGAAGTAAATTGTCCACTGCTATTTTATGGCACATCCTTCAGTTTGTAATACTGTTTGAACATAAGCAGCAGATAGCCAGTTGCAAACAACAACCTGAGAACTACATGCCTGCACAAGTAACTGTGCTGAATACCAAGTGCAGCATAAAAGTGATGAGCTAAGACCAGAAAATGTATCTCCTTCAGTGTTGACCTTACACACTCATGTCCAACAACAATGAACATCTGCAGGAATTGGACATTAAAGTGAGGCCATCCAGCCAGCTGCTTCACTGACTTCCCTGATCCCCTTAGCTCATGGGGGAAATGTGCCAACCCTTTTTTAGCACTGTACTTGTTGCTAATTGCCACATTTTTTGTAATCCTGCCATCATAGACATAAAATTGTTGACACTCATCTTTTCTGCATAGCAACCACATCTGCTAATATCTTAAATAGTTCCTTTTTTTCATGTCTTTCGTTCTTTTCCAATCTACTACATGAACCTCATTCTTCATAAAACCCATCATTAGCCTTCCAATCCTTGGAACTGAACCCTTATTTCCAACCCCTCTTTTTTCTCAGGAGCCCTTAAGCATATATACAATATGCCAACCTTTCTTCCGAACCCTTCTTTGTACAATATGATGGTTCTCCACTGGCTTGGTTCCTTCCTTACATATCTGGTAGATTCACTTTCTATCTCCTCATCATTACTCTCTTGGTTGCTGTGGATGTACCCTTGAACTCTTCTCTTCTTCAATAAGACCTTAAGACCATTAGACATAATAGAAGAATTAGGCCTTTTGGCCCATTGGGTCTGCTCCACCATTCAATCATAGCTGACTTATTATCCCTGTCAATTCCATTCTCCTGCCTTCTCACAACCTGAACAATCAAGAACCTCTCAGCTTCTGCCTTCAATATACCTAATGAACTGGACTGTACAGCTATCAGTGGCAATGAATTCCACAGGCTCACCACCCTCTGGCTAAAGAAATTTTTCCTCATCTCTGTTCTAAATTAACCCCTTAATTCTGAAGCTGTGCCCTCTGCTCCTAGACTCCCCCACTATAGAAACCATCTTCTCCACATCCACTCTATCTAGGCCTTTCATTATTCAATAGGTTTCAGTGAGATTCCCCTTCATTCTTTTAAATTCCAGCGAGCATAGGCACAGAACCATCAAATGCTCCTTCTTCATGTGCATGCTGACTCACTGATGGGCTTAATGACACATTGATTCATCAATGGGTGTGATGACTCATCCACAGATAAGAGCTTAGCCTCCACATATACAGTGATGACATCCAGCCTAACTTGTCCATCACCTCCCTTTCTTATTGTATGTCGTTCTGGTTGACTAGCTATAGGAAGGATGTTATTTAGCTGGAAAAGGTGTAGGAAGGATTCACAAGCATGTTAACAGGACTAATCGGATTGTGTTATAAGGGGAGACTGGGACTGAAAGCATTAGTAACTGAAGATTGAATTTATTTAGGTGTATAAACCTATGAGGAACATAGTTAAGGCAGGTAGTTACATGCTGAGGAGAATAAAATTAAAAACTATAGGTTTAAGGTAAAAGGGGGCCTGAAGAGCAAATTTTCACAGAGAGGATGGTACATGGAATGACCTGACAGTGGAAGTGGTAGAGGCAGGTACATTTACAACATGTAAGAGACATTCGGACAGGTACCTATATAGAACAGACATAGAGCATTGAACAGTACAGCACAAGAATACACCCCTTGGCCCACAATGTTGTACTGAACTAAATAAAGCAGTCAACTGGCCAACGAAACTAATCCCTTTTGCCTACACAATGTCCATATCCCTCCATTTTCCTCACATTCATCTGCCTATCTAAACATATCTTAAACGTCCTTGACAAACCTGCCTTTGCCACCAGCCCAGGCAGTGCATTCCAGGCGACACCACTCTCTGTGTAAAAAAAAACTTGCTCCTCACATCTCCTTTAATATTACACTCCCCCTTACCTTAAATGCATGGCCCCTGGTATTAGACATTTCAACCCTGAGAAAAAGATACTGTCTGACTATGCTACCTATGCCTCTCATATTCTTACAAACATCTATCAGATCACCCCTCAGCCTTTGCCATTCCAGAAAAAACAATCCAAGTTTGTCCAACTTCTCGTTATAGTACATGCTCCCTAATCCAAACAACATTATCCAGACTGCTCCCTCTCCAAAGCCTCCACATTTTTTATATAGTAGGGTGACCAGAACTGTATGTAATACTCCAAATGTGGCCTAACAAGAGATTTATAAAGCTGCAACGTACATAACCTCCTAACGTTTGTATTCAGTGTGTTTGATTAATGACGACAAGCGTACCATACAGCTTCTTAACTATCCTATCAACCTGTGTAGCCACTTTCGGGGAGCTATGAACTTGATTCCTCTGCTCATTAGCACTGTTAAGAGTCAGTTAACAGTGAATAAGTTTCACTGTTCATGAAGAAGTTTCCTGCCAGAGAAGCAATTTTAAAAGAAAAACCTTTGCAAAAGACTGTCTGGTGATATCTGTTTGGTAGCATATTTTACAAATGTAATATGCCCCATTTATACCAGAACTCTATCGTGGGCACCTCTTCTGGTTTATGCTTTTGTATGGTGTTCCTCAGGAACATAGTTTGAAAAGAGCATCTGTTTCCGAACATTCACAGATGACACCTAAATTTACCTCACCACTACCTCTCTTACCTTCTCCCCTTTCTTCACAATCTCATATTGCACCCTCCAAGTTAACACTGGAAAAGCTGAAGTAATGACGTCACCAAGCTACTGACGTAATCCTTCACCCAGGGAACACAGGTTCTTTTACACTCGCAAGCTTGAGAACAGTTTGGCATTTGATCCTGAGTCACACTTGAGATATCATAGCTAAAACTTCTCAAACATCAGTTAGTTCTGTTCCCTGCTGAACTCACCATTATGCCCTATCAACTGTTCCAAAGCAGTGTTGGTTATTGATTGTCTGATGACTCTCGGCTAACTAAGCTCATTCAAAAAGCTTCTGTCCGTGACATAATTCATGCAAGTTCTAGCCCAGCCATGAGACTTATACCTTCTGATTAACACCAGCTCTCAGTCAACAATAAATTAAAATTTTAAATTTTTATCTTTTAAAGTAATTGTGGTTTAACATTCTTCCTTTGACTCCCTTATCACTGTAATCTCTTCCATCCCAACAATTCTTGGAAATATCTGTGTTTATCCAACTCTAGTCCCTTTAAAGAAAATCATATGACATAAATAAGTAGACCATTCAGTCTCTTGGGACTGCTCCACTGTTCAATGTTCATGTCTGAGCCTGTATCTAAGATTCTACTTGATAGCAACATTGAATAGTTTCTGACCATTTAATAAACACTTCACTCTTTTCTGCCAGTAACATTATGTTTTCCATTTCATACTCCATCTGTCATCTTCTTACCTACCTGTCTATGTTCCTTTGCAGCTTCTTTCACGCCTGCCTCACAGCTTTCTTTCACACCTAACTGAGGTCTCTAGTCAAATTGGTTGCCTAACACTCTGCCTTTTCATCCGAGTCAACATTAGAAGATTTTCAATAGTAGGAGGCCTTAACTGATTACTTAAGCAATTGAGCAATAACTTACCGACTAGAAATCCCTGCTGTCCATTTCCAAACCTTCAACAAATCTTTTGGTCATGCTAGTATTTTACCACAATTCAATGAATCCTTAATCTACCAAGTAACCTTTAATGTTTACCGTAACGAATGGCTTTTAAAGATCCAGACAAACTGCTATTAATTTCTCCTTAACTGTTCTGTTACATCTTCAAATTTATCTATTGGATTTCTCAAACATTATCTCCACTTCATAAAACAACAAAATTAAGTGGTGTTGCAGATTACAGGGATCTTGATCAGTTGGGGAAGTGAACTAAGGAGTGACAAATGGATTTTGGTACAGAACAGTGTGAGATGATGCATCTTGGAACACCAAACTAGCACAGAACTTAGTCAATGAATTGGTAGGCACCAGGGTGTTTAGTGGAACAGCGGGGGCTAGTAGTACAAGTGCATACTGTATTTCATTGAAACCACTACCATAGTTTCACAAGGTGGTGAAAAAAAAGGCATTTAATCCGCTGGGCTTCTTCAGGCAGGGCATTGTCTATATGTGTTAAGACATTATGTTGCAGTTTTTAAGTAGTTAGTGAGGCTGCACTTGTGGGCCAATGTATAGTTTTACTTACTTACTGACTTTGGCCCATAGCTCCCAGTGGGACATAGGCCATCGATGACTTCCTGTCTCCATCGTCCTCTGAAGTCGATGGTACGGTATCATCCTCTGAAGACGATGGTATGGTTGGAGTTCATCAATGCTTCTGCAATCCATTGCATCCACTGTACAGAGGATTGGCCTGTATAGCTTCACCAGAGCCCTGTTGGCTGGCCGTAATGATGGCCTTATCTGGTTCCACCTCTCACGACAGGGACATAGGGATGGACTTTCAGAGGTATGTACAGTTTTGGTGTCCCTGTTATGGGAAAGATGTAATTAAACTGGAAAGTGTGCTGAGAAAAAGATTTATAAGGATGTTGCCAAACTAGAAGGCCTGAGTTATAGGGAGACATTGGCCAGGGTAGGTCTTCATTCCTTGGAGTGTAGGAGAATGATGAGTGATATTATAGAGGTTTTTAAAATTATAGTAGTCATAGATAAGGTGGATGATAACAGTGCTTTCTCAGGGTAAGGGAGTACAAAACTACAGGGCATGGATTTAGATGATAGGGTAAGATTTAAGAGACTTATAGGGACAAACTTTTCATACAGAAGTTGAAAAGTACAGGGAATGAACTATTAGAAGTTGTGTTTGAGGCAAAGGCATCAGTATCATTCAAGAAGTACTTAGATAGGTACATTGAGGGGTGGGCTGAGAGGGATACGGGCAATGTAGGAGTTAGTGTTCAAAATAATAGACAATTTATTAACTACTGCGCAGCAGGAGGCCAATTCAAGCTGATCTACCTGAGCATGAATTTGGGACAGCTAGGAGGGGTGATTGATAAGTTCATGGCCTAATGTAGAAGGAGTCAATTTTAGAAAACCTAGCACATTTATTTTTCAACATAGTCCCATCCTACATGTACACACTTATTCCAGCAGTCGTGGAGCATAGAGATCCCGTCTTTGTAGAAGTGGTCCACAGCAGGGGTGATTGATAAGTTCGTGGCCTAAGGTAGAAGGAGATGAGTTATATAGCTCTCGTTACATGCACGTGCAGTTCAACTCTTTTTTTATGATTATGCAGAAAGTTTGAAGTTAATAACTCATCTCCTTCTACCTTAGGCCACAAACTTAACAATCACCCCACATATTATATACCATTTCGGAATCAGAATCAGGTTTATTATCACTGATGTCTATTGTGAAAGTTGTTAACTTAGTAGCAGCAGTTCAATGCAATACATAATATAGAAGAAAGACAAATAAATAAATAAATAAATAACAGTATACATATATTGAATAGAATAAAAATCAAGCAAAAACAGAAATAATATATATTTTAAAAGTGAGGTTGTGTTCATGGGTTCAATGTCCATTCAGGAATCTGATGGCAGAGGGGAAGAAGCTGATCCTGAATCACTGAGTGTGTGCCTTCAGGCTTCTGTACCTCCTGCCTGATAGTAACAATGAGAAAAAGGCATGCTCTGGGTGCTAGAGGTTCTTAATAATGGACACTGCCTTTCTGAGACACCGCTCCTTGAAGATGTCCTGGCTACTTTGTAGGCTAGTACCCAAGATGGAACTAACTAAATTTATGACCTTCTGCAACTTCTTTCGGCCCTGTGCAGTAGCCCCCACCTCACCCCACCCCATACCAGACTGTGGTGCAGCCTGTCAGAACGCTGTCCATGGTACATCAATAGAAGTTTGAGTGTATTTGTTGACATATCAAATCTCTTCAAACTCCTAATGAAGCATAGTCACTGTCTTGCCTTCTTTGTAGCTTTATATTGGGACCAGGTTTAGTCCTCAGAGATCTTAACACCCAGGAACTTGAAACTGCTCACTCTCTCCACTTCTGATTCTTCTGTGAGGATTGATATGTGTTCCTTCGTCTTACACTTCCTGAAGTCCACAATCAGCTCTTCCGTCTTACTGACGTTGAGTGCAAGGTTGTTGCTGTGACACCACTCCACTAGTTAGTATATCTCGTTCCTGTACACCCTTTCATCTCCATCTGAGATTCTACCAATAATGGTTGAATTATCAGCAAATTCGTAGATGATATTTGAGTCACGCCTAGCCACACAGTCATGGGTATAGAAAGAGTAGAGCAGTGTACTAAGCACACACTCCTGAGGTACATTTGATGAGATTACTAGTAAAATTTCATTTGGACAACAAATAATAGCTATAGGAAGAGTTAATTAAGTAACAACTAGTTCCTGCTTACAGAAGAAAATGATTATCACGGGTCTAACAGAAGATCCAATTTTCTATTACAGTACTGGGTGCCCACTATAATCAGTGAAGTCACTGAAACTTGGTAGGCATCACCTCTGTGTTCCCAGTCTCTACTTCTGTTACCACATTAGAACATTCCACTCCACATCTCTATTTACTGGTTATTACCCTTCATTATCCTTTCCCCACGATGTCATCGTGGTTCAGATATGGCACGCGTGGAGTGAGAGACACTGAAGTGGGTCGATAGTTCGTTCACAAAAACTTTAATGCAAACAGTATTCAAGGGAAAATAAAACAATAAGTGCTAGGTCAAACAGGGCCATTAACTAAAATCCTCAAATGGGAAATGAAGACTACACTGCAGCTGAAAAGAACATCTAATTATTAAACAAATACTGCAAGTCTTCAGAGTCAGTTGACTCGACAGCCCAATTTCTCAGTCAAAGCAGGGGCAAAAAAAAAGGGAAGCATTGCTGTGCTCTGTCCAAGTCTCGACAAGCACTACGACGACAAGTATGGAGTTATATACTATCATGATTAAATAATAATTAGCTGACACGTGCAAATTCACAAGCACAATTGCCGTATCTACTGCGTTGCTGAATCCGTGGTTGTGACAACTACAGTCTAAATACAGGAAATAGGAGCTGGACGGCTGGACACCATGGTTGTCATGGACTCAGTGGACCTTTATCCATGCTATATCTTCCTCAGGGTTTGTCACAATGTTAGTGGATGAGCTTAGAGCGTGGATCAGCACTTGTAGCTATGATGTTGTGGCCATTACAGAGACTTGGGTGGCTGAGGAACAGGAATGGTTACTTCGAATGCCAAGCTTTAGATGTTTCAGAAAGGACAGGGTGGGAGGCAAAAGAGGTGGGGACATGGCACTGCTGATCAGGGATAGTGTCATGGCTGCAGAAAAGGAGGAAGTCATGCAGGAATTGTCGACTGAGTTTCCGTGGATGGAAGTTAGAAACAGAAAGAAGTCAATAACTCTACTGGGTGTTTTTTATAGACCACACAATAGTAACAGCAACATTGACAAGCAGATAGGAAGACAGATTCTGGAAAGGAGTAATAATAACAGAGTTGTCATGGAGATTTTAATTTCCCAAATATTGATTGGTATCTCCCTACAGCAAGCAGTTTAGATGGGGTAGAGTTTGTTAAGTGTGTTCAGGAAGGTTTCCTGACACAATATGTAGATAAGCCGACAAGAGGAGAGGCTGTACATGATCTGGTATAGCAAAATGAACCTGGTTAGGTGTCAGATCTCTCAGTAGGAGAGCATTTTGGAGATAGTGATCACAATTCTACCTCCTTTACCATAGCATTAGAGAGGGATAGGAACAGACAAGTTAGGAAAGCGTTCAATTGGAGTAAGGGGAAATTTGAGGCTATTAAGCAGGAATTTGGAAGCATAAACTGGGAACAGATGTTCTCAGGGAAGTGTAGGGCAGAAATGTGACAAACATTCAGGGGATATTTGCATGGCATTCTGCATAGGTACTTTCCAATGAGACAGGGAAAGGATGATAGGGTACAGGAACCATGGTGTGCAAAGGCTGTTGAAAATCTAGTCAAGAAGAAAAGAAAAACTATAGGGCTAGCAGGAAGGAGCTTAAGAATGAAATTAGGAGAGCCAGAAGGGGCTACGAGAAGGCCTTGGTGAGCAGGATTAATGAAAACCCCAAGGCATTCTACAAGTGTACGAATAGCAAGCGGATAAGACGTAAGAGAATAGAACCAATCAAGTGTGACAATGGGAAAGTGTGTATGGAACCATAGGAGATAGCAGAGATACTTAATGAATACTTTGCTTCAGTATTCACTACGGAAAAGGATCTTGGCAATTGTAGAGATAACTTACAGCGGATTGAAAAGCTTGAGCATATAGACATTAAGAAAGAGGATGTGCCAGAGCTTTTGGAATACATCAAGTTGGTAAGTCTCCGGGACAGGATGAGATGTACCCCAGGCTACTGTGGGAGACAAAGAAAGAGATTGCTGAGCCTCTGGCAATGATCTTAGCATCATCAATGGGGACAGGAGAGGTTCCAGAGGATTTGAGGGTTGCGGATGTTGTTCCCTTATTCAAGAAAAGGAGTAGAGATAGCCCAGGAAATTATAGACCAGTGAGCCTTACTTCAGTGGTTGGTAAGTTGATGGAAAAGATCCTGAGAGACAGGATTTATGAACATTTGGAGAGGCATAATATGATTAGGAATAGTCAGCATGGCTTTGTCAAAGGCAGGCCGTGCCTTACGAGGCTGATTGAATTTTTTTGAAGATGTGATTAAACACATTGATAAAGGTAGAGCAGTAGATATAGTGTATATGGATTTCAACAAGGCATTCTTAAGGTACCCCATGCAAGGCTTATTGAGAGAGTGAGGAGGCATGGGATCCAAGGGGACATTGCTTTGTGGATCCAGAACTGGCTTACTCACAGAAGGCAAAGAGTAGTTGTAGATGGGTTATATTCTACATGGATTTCGGTGACCAGTGGTGTGCTTTAGGGATCTGTTCTGGGACCCTAGCTCTTCATGATTTTTATAAATGTCCTGAATGAGGAAGTGGAGGGATGGGTTAGTAAATTGGCTGATGACACAAAGGTTGGGTTTTTTGGATAGGGTGGAGGGCTGTCAGAGGTTACAGTGGGACATCGATAGGATGCAGAAGTGCGCTGAGAAGTGGCAGATGGAGTTCAACCTAGATAAGCGCGAGGTGGCTCATTTTGGTAGGTCAAGTATGGTGGCAGAATATAATATTAATGGTAAGACTATTGGCAGTGTGGAGGATCAGAGGGATCTTGGGGACTGAGTCCATAGGACTCTCAAAGCTGCTGCACAGGTTGACTCTGTGCTTAAGAAGGCACTACAGTGAATTGGCCTTCATCAACCATGGGAATGAGTTTAAGAGCTGAGAGGTAATGTTAATGTTATAGGACCCTCGTCAGACCCCACTTGGAGTACTGTGCTCAGTTCTGGTCACCTCACTACAGGAAGGATGTGGAAACCATAGAAAAGGTGCAGAGGTGACTTACAAGGATGTTGCCTGGATTGGGGAGCATGCCTTATGAGAATAGGTTGAATGAACTCGGCCTTTTCTCCTTGGAGCGGCAGAAGATGAGAGGTGACATGATAGAGGTGTATAAGATGATGAGAGGCATTGATCACATGGAAAGTCAGAGGCTTTTTCCCAGGGATGAAATGGCTAACGTGAGAGGGCACAGTTTTAAGGCGTTTGGAAGTACATACAGAGGAGGTGTCAGGGGTAAGCTTTTACGCAGAGGGTGGTGAGTGCACAGAATAGGCTGCCAGCAACGAGGATGGAGGCGGATATGATAGGGTCTTTTAAGAGACTCATGGATAGGTACATGAAGCTTAGAAAAATAGAGGGTTATAGGTAACTCTAGGTAATTTCTAAAGTAAGTACACGTCTGGCACAGCATTGTGGGCTGACAGGCCTATACTGTGCTGTAGGTTTTCTGTGTTTCTATGTTTCTATGTTATGGTGGAGAGGCTTGGGATTTCCTAAGATCCTGAGAGTGATGCCGACTGGAGTTTAGCCATGTGATGTGTAGTTCCTACTAGAGTTGCCCATGTTGGTATGATCAAGGGGATCATTCCAGGCAATGAGCAATCCAACCAAGACCTCAGTGGTGAAGCTGGAGGAAGATGATGACATATCACAACAGAGGTGAAGGTGGAGGAAGGATGCAGCAGTGGAGGGTCCCCAGTCATCTTGCGTTCCATTCCACTGGGCCCTGACTCCAATCCGTCATGGGCCATGTGGTGGCTGCCTGTGCATCGGTCTCCTCACATTAAACAGGTCATCTGCAAACGTTCTCCATTAAGAGCCTGATTCAGTCTTTACAGACAGCAGATGAGGGACTAATGGGACAACACTTTAGGAAAGCATCATACTTGAGTCAATTAATCATACTACTACCCCTACTACTATCTGTGCTGTTATTACTCAATGACTTTGCCTGATAATTTTATGGCTGTGTAAGTGCTGAGCAATCAGGCTGATCAGTATTCTGACTACAACTACCATTGAGGACATATCTAACATGGATCACTCCATCGTGACAGCTATTCTTTCAGCTAAGACCTGGAAGCCCCTCACTAAACCTCTACTGTTCAGCTCCTCCACCTCTTTTGATTCGCCACCACCACCATTCCTCAGGGGTTCTTTTTCTTCAGTTTGATTCTGTTCTCGGGGTTTTTTTGCACCATTACAAAAACTAGAAAGATGGAAGTTATTGTTTTTGAATCAAATTTCTCAGTAAACTATTCTTCCAACATTTTCACTCAACTTTCAATCTTTAAATTATCAGAGCCAAAGAGTCCGGCCCATACTTATTCATGATGACCAGGATGTATATTCTTATTAATCCTTTTTCCCAGCAGTTGCCCTATATTCCTCTCAACTCTTATCACCCATATACCTCTCCACATACTTTTTAAATATATCTAATGTACCTGTCTCAACCAGTTACTTAAGCAGATAACTCCATATATTGACCACCCACTGTGTGAAAAAAGGTCCCCTCAAGTTCTTAATAAACCATTTTTTCTAACGACCCAATCAAATTGAGAGAGGAGGTTGCATGAGGGTTGTGGGCGAGAGATTTAAGAAGCAACATACATGGACTTTGTTTTTTCTGATGGTGTAACCTGACTCTTTTATGCAGGTCATATCTTCTCCAGAAGTGATCCCAATGGTCCAGAAATCTGAAGTCCTACCTCCTGCACAATATCCTGAGCCACATATTCATCTGTCTAATCATCGTATTCGTATCCTCACTGGTGGATGGCACAGGCAGCAATCCAGAGATCAATACCTTGGGGGTTCTGCTTTTCAGCTTTCAGTCTAACTCCCTAAATTCTCTCTTGAGGACCTGCTCCCTTTTCCTACCAATGTCATTGTACGAAAATGTACCATGATTTCCTGCTGTTCACCCTCTCCCTTTAGCATACTGTGGACCTGATATGAGACATCCTTGACCCTGGCAACATGCCTGGGAGGCCACATACCATCTGGGTGTCTCTTTCACGTCCACAGAATCTGATTTCTGGAATTATGGAATCCCCATCACTACTGCACTCCTCTTTTCCACCCCCCCCCCCACTTCCCTTCTGACCCACAGCGCCAGGCTCAGTGCCAAAGACCCAGTCACTGCGGCTGCACCCTGGTAGTTTATCCCCCTCAAGAGCATCCAAAGCAGTATACTTATTATTGAGAGGAACAGCCACAAGGGTTTTCTGCACTGGTTGCCCATTCCCTCTCCTGACAGTCATCTAGGTACCTGCCTCCTGCAACTTAGTGGTGACTACCTCCATTTAACTCCTATCTATCATCTCATCAGTTTCCCTGATGAGCTGAAGGTCATCAAGCTGCAGCTCTAGTTCTCTGAGAAGCTCCAGCTCGGTGCATCTGCTGCAGATGTAGTTATCTGGAAGACTGGAAGTCTCCTAGAGTTCTCACATCTCACACAAAGAACACAACACAGCCCCTGGAGCCATTCACACTGCACTAACTGATGAAGAATGCAGAAAAAGTTTGCCAGAAACTTTTACACCTTGCCCAAGTCTGCTGAGCCAAAGCCTCCCCACTCTACCACTCAGGATCACATCTACCTTCCACATGGCCTGCTGACCATGGATCACAATCCACCTGAGCCTGCGCCTCCAGAACCAAGGATGGCGGAAGGTGATCTAGTTTGCATGTTTCGATGGTTGAGGGATTCACATCATTGTAGACAGAGCATGCAGTACCTGGTCAACTGGGAAGAGTATGGCTCAGAAGAAAGGGTATGGATCACTTCCCACTGAGGAATTCCACTGGAACCATCCAGATTACCTTGAGACATCAGGTGCCGGTTTTGGGGGTAGGGAAGGACCGTGTCTGGCCTGTACAGGAATCACTTGCCACTCAATTCCTGCACATCATTTGCAGCCTATTTAAACCTAGCTCTCATCTGCAGCCCCTGCTCACTCATCTAACCAATTAGCCTCAACCAGTTGCTCCTAGCCTTCTATTACTTGCCACATTGATTATAAGTTCTTTCTTGTTTTGTGGCTCCTCATGGTTTGCTATTTTGCAGTTTATTATTAAAGTTATTGCTCACTGCTAAATTGTCTCTGCTGCTCTGCATTTTGGTCAATCCTCCTCTACAGTGCTGACACCAGTAATGTTGGATTGAATATTTCCTCACACACCACTGTCTGGCAGAAAAAGTTATCCCTCAGATTCCTACAATATCTTCCCCTCTCACCCTGAACCTATGCTCTTTATTCTTGAATCCCCAAGCCTCAAGAGAAGATTGTGTGCATTCAGTCTTATGCACCTCATTCTCCTACACTAATTAAATAAAGTCCTCACCTGCTGAACCTTTCTTGATAACAGTCCCTTGAGTCCTAGCAACATCCTTGTAAATCTTTCTGCAATCTTTCCAACTTATTGGCATCTTTCCAAATGCAACCTGACCTATGTCTTATACAACTGCAGCATAACCTCCCAACTTCAATATTCAATGCCCTGAATAATGAAGCTCAGCGTGCCATAAGCTTTCCTCGCAACCCTACCTGTGACACCATGGCAGGGGACCACCTCTATTCTCCTACGTACCTCTGTCTACAAAGATTAATTTTGGATTGGTGAGAATCGATGGTTGGTGGTTACACAGACTCAGTGGGCTGAAACATCTGTCTTTCTTTTTAAATCTCTCCTCCATGACTTATGAAAAGCAGGGGATCCTCAGGATGGCTTTATGCAAGGCAAGTCATGTAACTAAATATTTTCAAAGGTTAAGGCAGGATGTCAATCAATTGATGATATGGGCAGAAAAATGGCAGATGGAGTTTAATCTGGATAAGTGTGCAGTGTTACACTTTGGAAAGACAAGTGCACAGGGAAAGTATACAGTAAATGGCAAGACCCTAAGGAGAATCGATATTCAGAGGGAACATTAGAATGCAAGTCCATAGCTCCATGAAAATAGCAACACAAGTAGATAGGGTGGTAATAAAAAGGTGTTTGGCATGTTTGGATTCATCATTTGGGGCATTGAGTGTTTTAGTTGGTAAGTCATTTTGCAACTGTATAAAATGAGAAAATTTTAAGTAATGTGTGCAGTCACGAGGAAATCTGCAGATGCTGGAATTTCAAGCAACACACATAAAAATTGCTGGTGAACGCAGCAGGCCAGGCAGCATCTATAGGAAGAGGTACGTTGACTGTACCTTTTCCTATAGATGCTGCCTGGCCTGCTGTGTTCACCAGCAATTTTTATGTGATGTGCGCAGTTCTGCTTACTAAATTACAGGAAGGATGTTGAGGCTTTGGTGAGCATACAGAAGGGATTCAGCCAAATGTTGCCTGCATTAGAGAGTACTGTCTATAAGGAGTGGCTGCACAAACTTGGATTGTTTTCTCCAGAGTGCCAAAAATTAAGGTGACTTATAGAATTATGAGCGCGTGATGCTTTCGTGATCCAAAGGTCCTTTGGATGTTGAACATGAGACCAAAAAACCTGTTACTTACAATCATTTTATTTAGTGTTACGAGAGCAAACAAGAGGAAAGGAGAAGGTACATGATGAAAGACAAAGGAAAGAGCAGTCAAAGAGAAGGCAAGGAAAGAGGAGGGAAAGAGAAGAGCAAGGAAAGAGACACAACATTGTGTGGTCTTCTTATACCAAGCTACTGATAACAGTAAATTCCATTGATAGCATTTATCCGATTAAATAGTCAGATTCAAGTAATGTGACACACAAATCTGAAACCAAGTTTACAGAAAAATGCAGGGGCATCTGTAACCACTGAAAAACTCAGTGAACAATTACTTGTGTATAGGTAATTATATATAAATACAAACAAGCATAAGAAAGTTAAACTACTTGAAAGATAACAATTCTGCAGCCCAATATAATGGCAGCAAGTTTTTTTGCACAGAGAGTGGTGGTACCTGGAAACTTCAGCCGGTGTGGTGGTGGAATCGGATATGCTAGCAATGTTTAAGAAGCACTTAGATACTGTAGGCACATGAGAGGGGAGAAGTGAATCATGTGCAGGTAGATGGGACTAGTTTAATTTATGATCACATTCAGCACAGATATTGTGGGCTGAAGGGCCGGTTCCTGTGCTCTATGATGTTTTCTTATTTGTATGTATGTTCTCATCTGTCATTCATCTGTTCCTTTGTAATTTCATAGATCCAAGATCCGCTAATATAAAATAATTCAGGAGCTTAGAAAAGCTCTTTGGCTAAATCAAAGTTTATACCTGTGGTTTCATCTACTGTTGGTGAATTAATTGTTCCTTAGATTAATCAATTGTTTGGTTCTCTTAGTAGCTTCATATGTGGAAAGTTTTTTGATGGTTTATGCAGCAAATGGAACGGACAACTAAATAAATGTGGTAATACTAAGGAGCTACTTGTTAAGCTGATAACTAAGCATTAAATCACAAAACTGCAGACACTAGTTAATTCTCCTGGGTAATGTGCATATTATTAACTTGCCTTTGTTCTGATTGGGATAGATATAGGTATGAAAAAGAATTTGCATGAATCCACATATCTGTACATGTCTATAGTAACGAGGACATCATTTTTTACTTAGCAGAAGGTAGAGTTAATTGCTCCTTCTGTACAACCTATCATCAATTAAAAAGATAAATTCCACAAATTTTCATATTTGCCCATTTTTTTCAGAAATACAAAGTCAAAACCAATTAAGCTGTGCCTTCTGGGGGAGGGGTGGGAAATCATGAGGAAAGAAAGATCTTACATCTTGTCTTTCATGACCTTGAATTATCCAAGGCATTTCACAGCCAGTGGAGTACTTTAGAAATGTCAGCATTGATGTACTGTGGGAAGAGGCAGTAACTAAACTATCTGAAAACTTTACAAGCAACAATGAAGTAAATGGCCATACAATGTATCATTACTAACAATGTTAAAATGTTGGCAACATACCTCTTCTGTCCTTCCTCCAATACTTCCATACAATCCAGACATTTGCTTGTGCAGTTTTCAGTGCCTCCATTTCATCAGTCTGAGCACCCTGCTGGCTAACTAGTGGGTCCGTAATGGTATGCACATCAGTAGTTTGGGAAACTCCATGCCTGTGCTCTGCAGCATAGAAACCAGGAATGTTCTGGAGCCGAGATGCTTTTGCATTGTCCACTTACTGAACATTTCAATCCAATTCAATTTAAGGTAGTTCAAAGGGAATTCACTGGCTGCTCAACACTGTGAGAGGTATTAAAGAATGATGTTGCCTTTTCACTGCCCGAATTGTTCCTGACTTATCAGTGTTTTTTGTCCATAACTTTTGCTGTTTCTATTAGTTTACCAAAACAATGAACCGGGTCCTGTATTTCCTAATCCAGCCCCCATGCTCAACCATCGAGCTAGCCATATTACAGTCCTCCTCTGTGGCCTGCTGACTTCAAAGCCCCAGTCTGATGACTATTCATCCTATCAGTGCATTGGTGAACGAGCCTGTGAGAGATGGGAAGGAACCAAGAGATAGAAAGTGATGTTGCAGCCTTATAAAACTCCGTGTAGTCTGCATCTGGAGGATTGCAGTCAATTCTGCGTGTCCCATTATAGGAAGGATGTGAATGCTTTAGAAAATGCCGTGTGAATGCTTTGCCAATCAGGGGCCCACAGACCCCTTGCTTAATGGTATTGGTCCATAGCATAAAAAGGTTGGGAACCACTGGTTTAACAGGACATGGTCTGATTTAGAAGTCATTCCATACAGAGTGGTTGGACAAACTAGGGCTGTTTTCTCTGGAGCAATGGACCCTGAGAAGAGAGCTGGAAGAGCTTAATAAGAATTTGAGAGGCATAGATAGAATAGACAGCCAGTATCTGTTTTTGCAGAGGGTGAGTATGTCTAACACCAGGGGGTATGCATTAAGAATGAGAGACAGTAAGTTCAAAGGAGATACGTGGGCAATTTTTTAATTCAGACGGTGGTGCATTCCTAGAACGTACTAACAGTGCTGGTGGTCGGGACAGATATGATTGAAGAACATAAGAAGTTTCCTGATGAGCACATGAAAGTGCAGAGAATGGAGGGAGGTTGATCTGGAGCCACATTTCTGCAAGAACATGAACGCAGCGGTTCCTCATCTCATGTTGGTTCACACTGCGTCAGCCACAGGCAATCCAGCTTGTCTTCCCAGGAGCAAATGCTGGAGAGCAGCACCAACAGAAGGAGCATGCCCCAGACACAGCATGGATTTCAGTGCACCTACCGTGCCTCTGTTTTCTCTCTCAACTTCTCCGGAACCTCCTCCCCTGGGTGGTTGTAGCTGGCAGCATCCGGGCATGAGGGCTTTGCCTGTGCAACAACCGAGGCCACACAACTCCACACCATCAGTATTGACATTGAACCAATGAACCAGAACTATAGTATTTTATATTACCAATGTCCAACAGGGTCTTGCGATCACAAGAAAAAACATTTGTGACACATATTTGCACCATTTGTTGGACCAGGAGGGGCCACTGCAACCAAGCGTGGCACCTCCTTACCAGAAAAAAAATTCCTATGTCCTATCTTCCATGTTCCGATGACCATCCAATGAATGTGGTGGTGATAGATCTTGTGAGAACCTTGTTCTCAGCGTGCTTCATTGGTACTGTTCTAATCCTGGAATCCTTACACAACTGTAGTGGTTCACCGAAGTAGCTCTGTGCCAAATTACTGAGGGTAATTAAGGATGGACAATTAGCACTGACCTTGTTATCAATGTCAATATCCAAAAAATCCAATTGTCCTTCCCATCAGTGGCCTGACAGCCTTCGATAGCTCAATCATTCATAGGTCTATTTCACTATTCACAGATTAGAGACATTTCAAAATAGTTGAAATTGGTTTAAACAATAGAGTCTTCCCAATATACTGGATATAATATGGCATCTACTGCATTGCCCAGATCAGCATTCTCTGCTGTCCATTAAAAGTGTAATCAACTTGATTTGATTAACAATACTTGACAACACTTGGAAATTAAAACTAAGAGAGATAAATGCCAGTCTGCAACCTGGTAATGTGAGGACCAACATGCTATGCATTCAAATTACTTGCACATTGTTAAAAACTTCTGTTTTTCCAAGTATCCCTTTGAGCATCCTGCAACAGGCCTGAGGCAGACTTAAGTAAATACTGTGTTACTGAGAATGGGCCAATTAAGCACTCACTGTTATTTTTGAGATGATCCTGTCACATCTCTGTCTGGTCGGTAGCCTTTGTACCTCTACCCTAGTGTCATTGTTATCTATCCATGGATATTACAGTCTGGATAGATGCTCTAATGATTGATGATAAAATCAACTAAAAGTATTTTCAGATACAAGTGTATTGCCTTACATATGTATGCAATTCTTCTTCCATTCCCTGATGAGAGCATCATTGTCAGTGATTGACAAAGTATCAGCAATATCCAGAGATTTAATTCAACTGTGTTGTAGATCTGAAGTTACTGCTTTGGATAGCTATCCAATATTTTTATAGTACTGAACAATATTAAACACTTCCTATATCTCTCTGCATCTACATTATTAAATTGATAAGGATTTTGTTTCAATTATGTGAGGATTTACAATTTGTTCCAATGATGAGTACAGAGCAAAGAAACCTGGATCTGGATCTAGCTGTGAACATATAAATGGTGGTTTTGCCATGTTCAATATTATTCTTGATGTCCTGCCAAGACAACTCCTGTTGCAGAATAATTTATGGGGGTTGCAGATACAGAGGACAAATGAAGGTTATACTATAATTTAATGAGCTAACACTCTTAGGAACTCATCTCCGATAACCTCTGTACCTCAACATCCATCTGCAATGTACTAAGTCAGTTGTAAAATCACATGCTTTGTATTAGCCGTGATTTCTGACCCCAAATGGGCTTATGGTTGATGAATGTTTATGTTCTTGTCTAATTCCTTTATTTTGGAACTGTGATGAGTTGCCAGAATATGATCCCCAGTAATCTCATCGGAAATAGCACTTGTGTTTGGGTTTTTAATCAGTTCACTTACCATTATCTGGTGGCTAGTTGAACCTTTGAATTATTATTGGCTAGTGAGAGAAGGAAATATGTCCATTTCCCATGATCTTAAAATAATGTTTTCGTGGCAACCTATACCCTGAGAGGACATGATATAAGAACCCTATATGTTGGTAATTGGTTTATTATTGTCACGCTTACCAAGACACAGTGGAAACATTTTGCGGCAGCAGTACAGTGCAATACATATGAAAAGATACTACGTCACATAAGAAATAAGTGAAAAATAAATAAATAATGCAAAGAGAGAGCAAAATAATGAGGCAGCGTTCATGGGTTTATGGACCATTCTGAAATCTGATGATGGGGGCGAAGAAGCTATTCCTAAAATATTGGGTGTATGTCTTCCGGCTCCTGTACCTCCTCCTTGATGGCAGTAATGGTAAGAGGGCAGGTTCTTGATGATGAGTGTCGCCAACGCTGGATGCCACCTTCCTGAGGCACTGCCTTATGAAGATGTCCTCGATGGTAGGGACATCATATCAGAATATAGTGTTACATTTACATAGAAAATGCAGTGCAGGTAGACAAAATAAAGGTGTAAGGGCTCTGATAAGGTAGACTGAGACATTAAGGTTTCATTTTTTCATACAGGAGGCCTGTTCAAGCCTCTAACAGTGGAATAGAAGCTGTCTTTGAGCCTGGTGGTATGAGTTCTCAAAGTTTTGTAAGTTCTGCTGATGGACGTGGGCGGGGGGGGGGGGGGGGGGGGTGGAAGAAACAATGACCAGGTCTTTGTTTGTGTTGACTGCTTTCCCGAGACAGGAAGAAGTATAGACAGAGTCATTTTAGGGGAGGCTGGATTTCATTTTGCAAATCATGGGTTCAATTCCAGGTTATTGAGATTGCCACAGTCAACTAGTCTAAGCCTTCTTTGATTAAAGAATGGAACATGTCAGCTGGTGTCCCTGCTTTGAGTCACTATCAGTAATCCTTACTGAAACAGGTCCCAACAGCCATGAGTTTTATGAATGATTTTTTTTTTCATCTGTATTCAATTTGAATACTGCCACTCCAGATTATAACAGAAACCAGAGACAGTGAAGACAGAGTCAGTGGCACAAAATGGAAGTTAGGTGACCCTTTGAATGTCAGAGACCCCACAAAAACAAACCTCACTCTTTCTTTTTAAATCTTTTTATAACAAACCTCACTCTTAAACTATTGCTGGAGGCACTAACACTAGGAGGGAGACCAGAGGAGGTTTCCAGCTGCATTTGTCACACTATAGTTTAATCCCCTGCCAGTTTAATTTGATGAGGAGGGAACTTGGGTTAAAAGCAAATGCTCATGCTAACTTTCAGAACTGGAAATCAACAGGCACAGCAAGATGTCAGAGAGCTACTAATACTCAGTGAACAGTCTGTGGTACAGTGGCAGCACAGGAAAGTTCCATGAAAAGAAGAGGGCTGTTCAAGGGCGATTGAAGAATGTGCAGGGTTCCTTCCTGGTCCTGCTCCTCAGTCAGCTCCTTTCCTTTCCAGTGCACCTCCCCATCAGAAGCTAGAGCACTCAATGATGTTGTTTGACACACCAGAACCAACAGTGCTCGCCACCCCAGTATTTTCTGTATTCTTGGGAAAGCATTACTCTTCCAAGCTGTTCACCTCAATAGTTAGCCATTACAAACTCTATTCCATATCTTGAGGAAAGCCAAGCTGTGATCTCAGCATACTGTTTTGCCCTAGGCAGTGCGCTGCACTTCATATCTTTCCCATTGGTAGAGTGTCCCTTCCTCAGTAATATCACCCAACCCCTCAGTCTGGTACCATTCCAATGTCCTGCTGGCCAACATCTCACCTTCTACCATCAGAGAACATGAGCTCAATCAAATCTCTGCAGTCTGTTCCTTAGCAGATACCTTTCCATTCACCCGTCAGTCCTAAAGTTTTATGTGATAAAACTTAGTAATATAATTCTCCTTTTTGTTTATATTTGTTTCAGTCCTTACTCGTGAAAAACATTCTCATTCCTTTACCCTGATTCTTGTGAATCTATGAATGGTTTTCCAGTTGGTCACAAGTCTGTCCTATGCTTCCTTTAATGGATAAGTTACATCCTTCAGTAACCTCTTCAGTCCCATACAGGACCATTACTTATTCCTCAGCCTTGTCACTTCTGGGTCCTACGGAGTTTTTGTTGTTGAATGGATAATTATCCTCAATTCATCAACATCTTGCTCTTTGCTAGTCAAGAATGTTTACTGAAAGGTCTGTGAACATTGACTGAAATAATTATTTTTTGTTAAATGCTCCTCAGATTACAAAGCTTTGCAGCAGTCCATATCCTTGGCTATATGTACCTCATTACAATACATATTATGCCTCACATCACTCGATTTATGATGGATTTTCAAATGCTGCATGTTAATTTATCAATTACCCATTGGCATTGGTAATAGAAGCAGGGAACATCATGAAATTCAGGTCTGTAGAGGGCACAAAGTCTCCCAACATGTTAATGATGTATTCAACTTTGCAAATTATACAAGAAGTATTTGATATTTGAATGTGCTGCCAGAGGAGGAGATGGAATCAGATACAATCATCATGTTTTAGAGGCATTTAAACAGACAACAGGAAAGACATAGAAGGATACAGTCCCAGTGCAAGCAAATGCAATGAGGTTAGCATGAATGTTGTGGGCTGAAGGGCCTCTATCTGTGCTGTGGAATTCTTTGCCTTCATGACTGTAGGTCCAGAATCATAACATATAACACACAATACATGCCTATACAAGCAGTGAAATCTCCACTAAGTAAGAGCATGACTAGAAATAAATAATTCGCCACCACAGACCTTACAGTGTCTTGATGACCTGCTGAAGCACAACACTCTTTAATGTGTTGCACAAAATTAAAATGTAGGACAAGCTTGGTGAATGTATATTTGAAGAGAAATTCACCAGGTCCACATTCCCACTTCAGCTGCAGCATCTCTTTCAATCCAATTTCCCAATGGAAATATAATCCATAGAAAGCAGAATTTTTAAACCAGCTCCAAGCTGGGTCTTTGATGCATTTATTGTCCCTATTAAGCATTGCATCATGATCAATAACCAAAGACCAGTTCCAGGCATGAATTCTTGTAAAGGAGTCATTAAGGAGTCTGTCATGTTTGATTCCTTTTCCTCCATATTGATCGGCTGTCTGTTTTTCTTTCCTACGATATAATGGACAGCTGCAGATCATTCAAATATCCCATAACTACTTTTGACAGAATCTTACAAAGATTTGAACTGGAGGTTTACGTTAAACTGAGCTCAGTCTTCAGAGAACCAGGTGCAATGAAATAGTACATAAAGAACATAAGTTCTGAGACGGAGGCTGAGTAGACTATGAAGCCCAATGTTCAACAACCATCCTAGCTGATCCTTCAGCTCAGTTCAACTCCATATCAAGTTCACAGTGATCTGATTTCCTTGGAATCAAATAAAAAATCAATTGATTTCAGTCTTCCAATCCAAAGTGAACAACACCACAGCTCACAATATCATTATTCCATCAGCCAGCTTCTTATTCTTTCAGTTACCCTATCTACATCATTGAATGTTCTCTGGCTATAAAATCAGGCTCTCACTATTCTTGGTTCAATGGATGTTGATTTGATCTGAGTGTGCTGTTTCTTGTTGATCTTGTTTCAGGATCCTGACCTCAGAGGCAAGATCAGGATTTAGTACCCCTCTTTATTTACACTTGAGATGGTAGGGTGAGCCATCTTCTGGAACTGTTGCACCTTTTCTAGTGAAGTTGCTCCCACAGTGGTATTGAGTAGAACTTCCCGAATGTAGTGTCACAAACTCAAGAAAATCTGCAGATACTGGAAATTCAAAGCAACACACACAAAATGCTGGAGGAACTCAGCAGGCCAGGCAGCATCTATGGAAAAGAGTAAACAGTCAATGTTTTGCACCGAGACCTTTCATCAGGACTGGAAATAAAGAGAAGTCAGAATACGAAGGTCAGGGGGAGGAGAGGAAGAAGTATGACATGTCAGCCCATGGCATCCTCCACTGCTGTGATGAGGGCACACTCAGGTTAGAGGAGCAACACCTTATTTTCTGTCTGGGTATCCTCCAACCTGATGGCATGAACATCGATTTCTCTGGTAACTGCACCCCTGCCTTCATCATTCCCCATTCCTGTTTCCCTCTCTCACCTCATCTCCTTACCTGCCCGTTACCTCCCTCTGGTGCTCCTCCCCTTTTGCTGTCTTCCATGGTCTTCTGTCCTCTCCTATCAGATTCTCCCTTCTCCAGCCCTTTAACTGTTGCACCAGTCAACTTCCCAGCTCTTTACTTTACCCCTTCCACCTCTCCTGCTTTCACCTTTCACCTAACATACACGAAATGCAGGAGGAACTGAACAGGCCAGGCAGCATCTATGGAAAAGAGTACAGTCAACGTTTCCGGCTTAGACCCTGCATCACCTATCATCAACCATCTTATACTTCTTCCTCCCCTCCCCCCACCTTTCTTGCTTTGACTTCTCCTCATCCTACCCAGTCTTGATGAAGGGTTTTGGCCCAAAACGTTGACAGTTTACTGGTTTCCATAGGTGCTGCCTGGTCTACTAAGTTCCTCCAGCATCTTGTGTCTGTTGCTTCCAGAGTGTAGACTGGCACCTAATATACATGTCAAGATGGTGGATTGTGTAAATGTCATACTTTTACCACAATTTATGCCATCAAGTCATTGATAGAACTGCTGATATCTGCCTATGTATGCAGGCTGTGTAAGCTGGGTATTGTCCTTTGTGCAATGCTGTTTTGATTTCCAGACACTGTCAAACTGAGCTGTGACAATCCAGCCAACACCATGAGCAATCAGATACAGAGAATCTAATATGTAGCTCCAGGTGCACAATATAAAGTGATTCACAATGATGACAAGTTTGTTGTTCATTGACAGTGAGTAAGCTAGCCAAAGGGGTCTGCTGCTGTTTGAAGAATTAAAATTCTCCAGCATCCGCAAGGAGTGCTAGGAATTAAGTTGAGAGTATATCCGCAATTTCTTTCTTTAGCCACAACTGCCTGAAATAGGAGATTTGGTGATCATTTTCCTGGGCCAATGTTTATTAGCTTTTATTTATGTATGACCTCTGACTGTCACTGGCAAAGCCACACTTATTTCTCATCTCCAAGTGCGCTTGAGAAGGTGGTGATTTGCCGCTTTCTTGAACCACTGCAGTCCTTCTGGTGAGGATACCTCCACCGTGCTTTCGGAGAGTGAGTTCCAGCATTAGACCCAGTAACAATGAAGGACCATCCAGGTAAGGAGAATAATGAGACGATTCAGAGCAGTGCAACTTCCCCAGAAATGGGAGGAGAGAGGGGCACAAACCCTTACTGTGGAGCAACGTAACCACAATGCTTATTCGAGGAGAAATACCTCTACATGAACCTCAGTAAAACATCAGGAGACTCCACGTTGTTAAGGAGATTACTTTCCCCCTCTGAAAAATGCTACCACTCACCTACACACTGAAATCATTTAAAAATGATAATTAACCTACCAGCCAGGGGTCAAACATGCAACAACCAATAGCTCATCATTCCATGGGAAGTGATAAATGTTTGCTGAACAGCAGGAGACAAATTGATGTTTTTTCCACTTGGACGGAAACCAATAGGGAGGACACACATGTGTTTTGCCAGGACAGACAATATTTGCAATGGTATTTCTGAAACAACCTGAGGAATTCATCTGAAAATGTTGATATTGGACAGAATCCCAGTCTTCCCTCCTCCATCTGTTCCTCATTTGGATCCACCTTTGCCTGCCTATTCTTGTTCACTCCATCCACACACCTATCTCCCCTCTCTCATTTAGTCCAGATGAAGGGTCTCAATCATCCCTCCTCAGATGATGCCTAACCTGTTGATTTCCTCCTGAGCTGTTGCAGTGCCTACATTTCGCATCAGCCTGCAGTACCCTTCATTATTCAATCTCCGCAGTTTAGTAGTAGAGTGCTGTCTGTGACAAGGACTGCCCACCATCCACCTTCTTCCTGGTGGCCCCCATCAGGGTCAGTTGAAACCCCTGAACTTCAGCTCAGCTCATCTGGATCTGATTAGAAGATGAAACTGGAACATCAGCCATGGGGCTGAAGGACATGTGGACAGTGACGTACCTACCACTCCCTGTCAGCAAAGAGTGCTGTTTGGTATTCCCTCTGACCCTGTAACAAAAGAGATGCAAAAAGGATGATAACAATGTGAATATGTGAGTGGTAGAAGGAATCTCCACCAGACAGGCAGTTGCACATGATTAAAATATGCATTGTTATTGGAGAAAGAGGCATGGTGATGGGACCATTTGGAAGCAACTATAAATTCATTACCCACAACTTCTCAGCTCCAAAACCTAGGTAAGCCCACTGCTCTCCCACCTATTGAAGATCCTCTCCTTCATGCTGGTTGGTCTTTGATACTGGAAAGGATCCCCATTTCTCTTGCAGGAGGAACTATATGTAAAGTTACCCTGTGAGCAAATAAGTGAAGTTCATGCCAAAATGAAAAGCCAAGTTTACTGTCAAATGCACAATAACGTGTATGCAAAAGTGCATTACAGGCACATAGCATCAGACAAGTAGCATTCACAAAGAAAACACATAAATTTTACGAATAACTTACAAGAATTAGAACAAACAAAAACAAGTGAATTGTACAGCAAAGTGGTCATAGTGTTGTTAAACTGAGGTAGTGATTAAGGTTGTACAGGTTTGTTGAAGAACCGAATGTTTGAAGGGAAGTAACTGTTCTTGAACCTGGTGTTGGGTGACTTCAGGCTTTAGAGCCCCCACTCAACAGTAGCAGTGAAAAGATGGCAAGGTACCACTGATGGTTGGAAAGGACGTATGTGTATGTACTGGGCCTGCGATGTATTGGGCTAAGTCCACTACTCTCTGCAGCTTCTTACGTTTCTGTAAGAAATTGCCATTCCATTAACCATCCTGTAACTAAAGAATACTTTGGATGTTTAGTTGCTGCATCTAATTGTGTGATGCAAGTTCTTACACTTTTAATCAGTGAGATGTATTTAGCTGGAGCTATACACTCCCAGCAAGATCAAGAGTTCTTTCCATTTCCAAAGCCACAGAACACTGAAAGTACAATGTTAGCATTAGTAATATTTTTAGTGCTAATGGTCAACACACCCTGTTATTTAAGATAGTTATTACACTTTCAATTTAACATAAGAACATAAGAAATAGGAGCAGGAGTAGGCCATCTGGCCCATTAAGCCTGATCCACCATTCAATAAGATCATGGCTGTACTGGCCATGGACTCATCTCCACCTACCTGCCTTTTCTCCATAACCCTTAATTTCCCTACTATTCAAAAATCTATCCAACCTTGTCTTAAACATACTTATTGAGGTAGTCTCCACTGCTTCACTGGGCAGAGAATTCCAAAGATTCACCACTCTTTGGGAAAAGCAGTTCCTCTTCATCAGTTCCATCTTAAATCTGCTCCCCGAACCTTGAGGTTATGTCCTCTAGTTCTAGTCTCACCTATCAGTGGAGACAATTTTTCTGATTCTATCTTATCTATCCCTTTCATAATTTTATATGCTTCGAAAAGATCTCCCCTCATTCCTCTGAATTCCAGCAAGTACAGTCCCAGGCGACTCAATCTCTCCTCATAGTCTAACCCCTTCATCTCTGGAATCAACCTGATGAACCTCCTCTTCACTGCCTCCAAAGCCAGTATATCCTTCTTCAAGTAAGGAGACCAGAACAGCACGCAATACTCCAGGTGCATTCTCACCAGTATCCTGTACATTTGCAGCATAACCTCCCTACTCTTAAATTCAATCCCTCTAGCAATGAAGGCCAACATTCCATTTTCCTTCTTGATAGCCTGTTGCACCTGCAAACCAACCTTTTGCGATTCATGCACAAACACTCCCAAATCCCTCTGCACAGCAGCATTCTGCAACATTTTACCATTTATATAATAATCTGCTCTTTCATTTTTCCTTCGAAGATGGATGATCTCGCGTACACCAACATTGTACTCCATCTGCCAGACCATTGCCTACTCACTTAACCTATCTATTTCTCTCTACAGACTCTCCGTATCTTCTGCACAATTTGCTTTTCCACTTAATTTAGTATCATCAACAAACTTAGATTCACTACACTCGGTTCCCCCTATCATGAACATTTGTGGGCCTAACACCGACCCCTGTGGCACACCACTCACCACTGATTGCCAACCAGAGTAACATCCATGTATCCCAAATCTCTGCTTTCTATTAGTTAACCAATCCTTTGTCCATGCTAATACATCACACCCAACTCTATGCATCTTTATCTTATGGATAAATCTTTCATGTGGCACCTTAACAAATGCCTTCTGGAAATCCAAGTAAATAATGCCCATCTGTTCCCCTCTATCCACTGTGCTCATTATTTCTTCAAAGAACTCCAGTAAATTTGTCATACAGGACTCGCCTTTGCTGAATCCATGCTGCATCTGCCTGATGGATCCAATGCCTCACAATTTCTCCTTTAATGATAGCTTCATGCATTTTCCCAACTACAGATGTTAAACTAATTGGCCTATAGTTACCTGCCTTTTGCCTAAATCCTTTTTTGAATAGTGACGTGGTATTCGCCATCTTCCAATCTGCCAGGAGCTGCCCGAAGTCCAGAGAATTTGGTGTATCATCACCAAAGCCTATAACTCCTGCCATTTCTTTCAGTACCCTGGGATGCACTTCATCAGGACCAGGGGACTTATCTATCTTCAGGCCCACCAGTTTTCTCAGCACTATCTCTTTAGTGCTAGCTATTGTATCGATTTAAAATCCCTTAATCCATAATCCACCTTTGTCAGGATGCTGTTCATAGACTATAGCTCAGCATGTAACACCATCATTCCCACAATCCTGACTGGGAAGTCACGGAACCTGGGCCTCTGTACCTCCCTCTGCAATTGGATCCTCGACTTCCTAACTGGAAGACCACAAACTGTGCGGATTGGTGATAATATCTCTTCCTCACTGACGGTCAACACTGGTGCACCTCAGGGGTGTGTGCTTAGCCCACTGCTCTACTCTCTCTATACCCTTGACTGTGTGGCTAGGCATAGCTCAAATACCATCTATAAATTTGCTGATGATACAACCATTGTTGGTAGAATCTCAGATGATGACAAGAGGGCAAGATATGCCAACTAGTGGAATGGTGCTGCAGCAACAATGTCAACAAGACGAAAGAGCTGATTATGGACATCAAGAACGGTAAGATGAAGGAACACATACCAATCCTCATAGAGGAATCAGAAGTGGAGAGAGTGAGCAGTTTCAAGTTCCTGGGTGTCAGGATCTCTGAGGACCTAACCTGGTCCCAACATATCGATGCAGTTACAAAGAAGGCAAGACAGCGACTAAACTTCATTAGGAGTTTGAAGAGATTTGGTATGTCAACAAATACACTCAAGAACTTCTATGGATATACCGTAGAGAGCATTCTGACAGGCTGCATCTCTGTCTGGAATACAGGGACTACTGCACAGGACCGGAAGAAGCTGCAGAAGGTTGTAAATTTAGTAGGCTCCATCTTAGGTACTAGCCTACAAATTACCCAGGACATCTTCAAGGAGCAGTGTCTCAGAAAGGCAGAGTCCATTACGCAGGACCCAGGACCCAGGTCATGCCCTTTTCTTGCTGTTACCATCAGGTAGGAGGTACAGAAGTCTGAAGGCACACACTCAGCAATTCAGGAACAGCTTGTCCCCTTCTGCCATCCGATTTCTAAATAGACATTGAACCCTTGAACACTATCTCACTTTTTTAATATATATTATTTCTGTTTTTGCACGATTTTTAATCTATTCATTACACGTATACTGCAATTGATTTACTTATTTATTTATTATTATTTTTCTTCTATATTACATATTGCTTTGAACTGCTACTGCTAAGTTAACAAATTTAATGGCACATGCCAGAGATAATAAGCCTGATTCTGAAAGGCAATATCACCATAATATCATTCTTCTCAATGGAACAAGAGTTGACTGTTTAAACCATATGAATCCAAATTCATGTTTTAATATGTAGAGAAAAGATATTATCTCTATTTTTAGATTGTCATTACATCACCAACTTTAACAAGCAACTCAATAAAATTTGCATAATTTCAAAATATATTTTCCTCTACCTGCATAATGTTACACTGACAGTTTAGGATGCTGTGGTACTCATTTAGAACTGCTTGACTGACAATAAATACAAAACATTTTGAATTTGTATGGAGAAGAAGGTCATAATGCCCCACAATGTTGGCACCCTCCTTTCCATGTTTACATATCTGGCTTGGCCTCATTTGAAAAGATTTTATTCAAATAAATAGACCAGATGAGAAGAGCTGTCACTATTAGCATGCAACTCGAAGTGTGTTGTATCTTTCTTCTCCTCGTGTATATATTTGCTGCTTTAAGTGGCTTCTTATTTATTTCAGATAGAAAATTTGTGCTGATGTAAACGACTGATTAACGCTAATCAATGAGTTAGTGAACAGCCATACCAGAGGGGATTTTGAAGATGTCACAAAAACTTGAAGAAAATCCTTTGTGATAAATGTCTTGCTCATGACCTGGATTTTGTTGTGTGACCATTGGGATAGTTATGGAAAAGTTGAGTCATTTCATTTTCATTTGTCTGTCTAGCTGATATCTTGCATGAGTGAAGAGAGTACTTGGTGTTGCGTTTGACAAAAAAATTATTAAGAAAAGTCAAAGATTTATCTGGTTCTTGTATCACCCAGTAGTAATGCTGTGTGACAATAAGGAGTTGCTGATCAATCATTTCATGCAATTGGTCAATAGCAGACCCACATGAGATGAGAAATTCCCTGAAGATATAGAACTTTGGGAACCTTAAGTCCAGAGTGACCTATTTCTACATATAAGATCTTACCGTATATTTTAGATCACTTATAATCTGCTCAGAAATGATCCTCTTCACTGAAAAGACCTCACTTACATTTGGATGAACCAATAGGGCTCCACAAACAGCCTGCTGCAGAGACTTATCAAAGATTCACAGAAACAATGGACTAGATTTTCACCCTTAATAATGGATGCATTGAGGCTGAGTTAGATGTTAAATTTTTAAAATGCCTCAACCTGACCTTAACCCAATAGAAGCTACGAAGGAGATGAACAGCCAGTTGATGCTCACAAGTGGCTCAGCAATTTAAATGTTTTAATATAGTTGCTATTGTCTTATTTAATTTAAAAGCAAAATACCACATTGGAGACACAAGAGACCGCAGATGCTGAAATCTGGAGCAATACACACAATGCTGAAGGAACTCAGCAGGTCAGGTATGTATGGAAGGGAAGAAACAGTGAACAGTTGGGGTCGAGCCCCTTCATGAAGCCTGAAGCACAAAATACCATAATGCTAGGTATACATTATGTATATAATGCTATATACATAAAGAGATTGCCAGGTACGCACGGTAAGTCACAGCATCTGCGGAGAGGGAGAGAGAGAGAGACAGACAGTAAATATTTCAAGATGATAAACATTTCAGTATTCTATTTTTTTGTAGGTTTAATGGTGGACAACCTACTCTCCAGATGTTGGAGGAAATTAAGACTCAGAATTAGTTTTATTATCATTGACATATGTCATGAAATTTGTTGTTTTGTGGCAACAGTACAATGCAAGACATAAAAATTATTGTAAGTTGCAAAAACAAATAAATATGGCAAGAATGAATAACAAGATAGTGTTCATGGGTGCATGCAGTGTTCTGAAATCTGATAGTGATGGGGGTGAGGCTGTTTATAACACACTGAGTGTAGGTCTTCAAGCTCCTGTACATCTTCACTAATGGTAGTGATGTAAAGAGGCCAAGTTCAGATGGTAAGGGTCCTTAATAAGGAATGCACCTTCTTGAGGCACTGCCTCCTGACTATGTCTTTGATGGTAGGGAAGATTGTACCCATCATGAAATTGACTGAGTCTACAATCCTCTGCAGTTTCTTTATCAGGCTGTTCCGCAACCAGTCAGAATGCTCTCCAATGTATATCTGTTCAACTTCTCAAGCATCTTTGGTGACAGAGCAAATCTTCTCTTCCTCCAAATGAAGTATAGCCACTGATGGGCCTTCTTCATGATTGTATCAATGTGTTGAGCACAAGATACATCCTCTGAGATGTTGACGCCCAGGAAGTTGAACCTGCTCACCCTTTCCGCCACTGACCACACAATGGGAGCTGGTATGTGTTCTTCAGACTTCCCCTTTCTGAAGTCCAGAGTCAAAACTCCTGGTCTTGTTGACATTGAGAGCAAGGTTGTTGTGATTTCACTGATCCGGCAGATCTATCTCACTTCTGTGGGCTTCCTTGTCACCATCTGAGATTCCGCCTGCAGCAGTAATTCAATTGGTGAATACATCCAGCAGCTGTAGTGAGGTGAGCCTAGCTTTGGGGAGAATTTGTAGCACTGCTTTTGAGTCAAGAGCAGAAGAATTCTCTTCAACCTCCCAGCTCAAAGACTGGACTCACAGGTCAGAGACTACTCCTCAGACTTGAGGGGCACCTCCTCAAGACTGAATGCCAACCAACTTTGATCAACGATCAGCCCAGCTTAGCAGCTCAGAGTCTGGCTCACACCGTTAGGGTCAGAAAACATAAGGGAAACAAAGGAGATGTTAATGCATGTAAAAGCACTGAGTTAGAAAATTATCTATATCTTATGAATGGCCAAGAAGATGGATGACAGAGAGTCATGCTCGTATTTCTAGTGTTTTTTTTTGAGCGAAACAGCGCAGTAACTGGCTTTTCTTACCCAGCAAACCCATGCTGCTCAATTATATTCATGCAACTATTGAACCTACTAACCCACACGCTTTTGGAATGTGGGAGAAAACTGGAATGCCCGGAGGAAACACACACAGTCATGGGACGAATGTACAAACTCCTTACAAACAGCAGCAGGAAATGAACCTGGGTCATCCGTGCTGTAATAGCGTTACAGTAACTGCTACACGAGCTTTATGTTTTTACATTAGACACTGAAATGCCTAGCAAGCTATTCAATTGCTTTAACAGAGTAAAGTAAGAATAAGGCAGGACGGGCTATTTAGAATCAGTCACAGCACCTGATTAACATATTGTCATCTCTCTAAGCCCAGTTATCACCATGAACATTTGAAGGTAGTAAGGCCAAAATAGGAATTTAACAGTAGCCTTACAGTTGACATAAAGAGAACTTATGCCTTCTGTCAAACTTGAAAAAATAGGAGCAGGAACTGGTAATCTAATCCCCTAAATTTGTGTCACCATTAAGATTTAGATACAAATATAAATAAGTTTGAAAGAGTACTGAGAAACTTTTCAAGGATGTTGCTGGGATTGGAGGACCTGAGTTATAAAGAAAGATTGAATAGTTTGGGACTTTATTCCTTGGAAGATAGAAGATCGAAAGGAGATTTGATAGAGGGATACAAAATTATGAGGGGTATAGAGACAGTAAATGCAAGCAAGCTTTTTTTTACTGAGGTTGGGTGGGACTACAACTAGAGGCTATGGGTTAATGGTGAAAGGTGAAAAGTTTCAGGGGAACATGAGGAGAAGCTTCCTTACTCAGAGGATTGTGAGAGTGTGGAACAAACTGCCAGCACAAGTGGTGCATGTGAGCTCAATTTCAACACTTAAGACAAGTTTGGATAGGTACATGGAAGGTAGGGGTATGGAGGGCTATGGTCCCGGTGCAGGTCAATGGGAGTAGGCAGTTTAAATTGCTCATGCCAGACTTGATGAGCTGAAGAGCCTGTTTCTGTGCTGTACTTTTCTATGACTCTATTCAGATTTATTTACTGCATGTACATCAAAGCATACAGTGAAGTGCATCATATGTGTTAACAACCAACACACCTAGGGATGTGCTGGGGACAGCCGCAAATGTCGCCACACATTCTGGCATCAACATTGCAGGTCCATCATGCTTGGCAGAACAACACAGAACACATTCAATATGATCATGTTTGATCTGCTCCAGCTTCAGCTCCTCTTCAACAGGCAGGCCAACAATAAAGAGAGGTGAAGTGGAGCTAATTATAGACATAGTGCGGTGACTGTTTGTGAGCTACTCTCAGTGAATCTATTCATTGTAAGCATTGCACTCTCTTACTTCTCAGGTCTTTGACTTTATATCCTGCTTTTTGTTACAGCCTTTCCTTTTGTATCATCTCAATGTACTGTTATTATGTATGGATGATCTGGCTGGACAACAAGCAAACAGAAGACCTTAAGTGTATCTCAGTAGATGTGACAACCATAAACCAATTACCAATGGTAGAATGAAGATCAAAAGTGTGAAATTAGCACTTTACATCTGAATTTACCAAGGTGGAAAGTGATAAAGGAAAGGATAAAAATCAATCAAGGGCAGACACTAGAGGTATGGACACACCACCTAGTCCAGAGGAAAAGCATCTAATATTGTTGAGGGAATTGTATTGCTCGTAATGCTGTATTCGTATACAGGTAGAGTGAAAGGACTAGAAATTTTTTTTTAAAACATTACTGTATATTCTTGTTCAAAAAGGAGCAGGGATAAATATAGCAAGGAAAGGCCATTCTCTTTAATCTCAGCAAAAAGGCCTTCGAAATAAAAATCCAGGACAGTTACCTACCACTTGGATGGATATGGATTAGTTAACCAAAGCCAGTACAGATGTATAGAAGGAACATGTGTTTTACTGAAGGAATATTATTAAGAGAGCAGTGATTGCATGATGTAAGTGGTGGTGGTACCAGACTGTGAAGGCTGGTGAAAAGCAAAAGCAATGCTTTGAGCAGGTGCATATGGGAGAGAAATGAAACCACCTGTAGAAAACAAAAACGAACAAAGGAATGCTGAGACAAAGGACTGGAGTGGTTGATTATGTGAAATGTTAAATTTTATGTTGATTCCAAAAGGATGTACTCTGTCAAGCTGAGAGATGAGGTGCCGAATTTTGAGTTTCCTCTGGGCTTCATTGGAACTTTCTTAACCACTGGAGTCGAAAGGCAGAGAGATGTGAGTGGAAGTGTGATGTTTATGCAAAATGAAAGGCAACTAGAAGCTCCAGGTCAGCTTTGAGGAGTGAGTGGACCTGTGATCACCTGATATATATTTGGTTTTCCCAACATAGAATGTAGAAAGTGCCAAGTGGACATAGATTCAGATGGACCAAATAGTCCCTTATTGTTATCATTCAGTAATACTGTATTTCATTCATTATGTGCTTCACTGCAACTATGCTAGGTGGAAGAGACTGACTGCAGGTCTGACAGCATAAAATAGGATTTCAAAAGGGCTGTGAGGGATCAGTAGTGAGAGAAGTATATTCCCCTCAGGCTCTGGTTTCTTCCTCACTTCTACCCATATTAATGAGCCAAGCAAACAACACTGCTTCACTGAAGGCTGTAGAAAGACAAGACCAAGGCAACTCTTGGCAAACCTAACAGTGAGATATCATTTTATCAAATCTGCTTCACAAGACTACTGCCTGCGCTGACCAACAGAGACAGCACCCAATAGACAACATTAACAAGTTTCCTCAAGAACAGATCAGATCAAAGGTCTGCAATATTGCAATGCTAGTGAACAAATAAAAATCTAATGAGAATGTCACGTCTCTCAAAGAAGGCAGAGACAGCATTTGTTATCACTCTAAGCCAGAAGTACATTTTTAGCTGCCTGTTAAGGTATCATTAACACCTGCCTTCAACATTTGACTGATTGTGACATCAATGAGACCCAGCAGAAATGATGTCAGTGGATAAGGATCATGTTTCTTGATCAAGATGATATGTTACTATGTATAATTTATTTTCTGCATGTTTTCTGACTTTATGTGCCTGTGTGCTGCTACAAGCAAGTTTTTCAATGTACCTCTACCTTGTGGTACTTGTGCACAAGCCAATAAACTTGACCTACCTTGCCTTTCTCAGTCCTGGCAATCTGAGTAGTACAGAATTGAGCACTTTTTCAGCCTTTATGATTATATGTTCAATGATTTCTTTATTCAGGGTGACAAATTTATCTTGTTATTTGTTTTCCTTCTTAGTACATATAAATAGCAGTTTTATTTCCATTCACTTCTTTTGCCATATTCAATATGAAATTTTGCATTATAATCTGAAGCATTATTTAAAGAATTGCCCACTTGCTATTAAATCTATCTCAATTCAGTACTATATGCCAATCTGCCAGACTCACTCTGACAGGACAACTTAACCATATAAAAGTTGTTATCTTCAAATCTGATCATTTTGTTTGGGTTTTATAACCCCACCAATCCTTGTTATGTCAGATAAGATCACATTATGATCAGTGATGTTTAAAGATTCATTCGTCTTGGTTTTAGGGATTTCATTGTCTCTTATAATCAAATCTAAGATATTTTATACCTTAACTGGCTCTTTTGTAACCTGAATCCAAGAAGAATTATTTTTTCTTTGCTTTTCTTTATACACTATTAATATGTGCTTACCTATTAAAGTTTAATGGAAACCTTTGTCAGTGAAGATCAGAGACTTATGGTCTTAATCACAATCTGTAATTCTTTTTTATGGTCTTCTGGGTTCCTGAGGCACCAATGTACTGAAGGACTTATGTACATATGATGCCCATACACACTTGATGGCCACTTTATTAGGTACCTCTCAACATAATAAAGTGGCCACTGAGCGCATGTTCATGGTCTTCTGCTGCTCTAGCCCATCCACATCAAGGTTCAGAGATGCTCTTCTGCACGTCAATGTTGTAACACATGGTTATCTGAGTTACTGTCACCTCCTTTAGATCGTACTTCTTCCTCATTATGAAACTTGGTCTTGAACAACAACGGAACCTCTTGACCATGTCCGCATGATTTTATGCATTGAGTTGCTGCCACAAGATCAGCTGTTTAGATATTAGCATTAATGAGCAGCTAGACAAGTGTGCCTGATAAAGTGGCCACTAAGTGTGTGTGTATACATATATATCATATTGTAGAAATACTAGCTTACTTCCACCTCCCTACCATGGAGGAGATACTTCCAGCAAACAAAGTATTTAAACAGTTTATTTTATTTTTATTAATACATGTCTAAATTTAGACAAATAGTTCTCTACTCACATTTAACACTCACAGAGAATTTCTGATTTATAAAAGTTTTCTGAATTACAAAAGATTTATAAAACTACAAAGGATTTCCAAACACAGGTACAGTTCTTGTTAACTAAAAAAGCATAACAACAAATTACAGATGAACAAGTCATCGATTGCAGAAACCAAAGGGTGAGGAATGAGTTCTTGTTCTTCTTTTTATCATTCTGTCTTTCTGTCATTCTCCTCGAACAATTTCCAATGCCTTCAAATATTTATACTCCTTTGCTACTCGATATTATCGGCATGTGTTTTTTTTCAGATACTTTTGCTGGGACAAAGTAAATCACACAGATGGTCTAAAAGCTTTCAGGGACAGAGATCCCACACACTCAGAAGTAATTCTATGAGGGATGGCTCTCTGAATACACAGATATCCCAACTAGCAATTGATCTACAATATCTGTGGCCATGTTGATGTGCTAAGTGACAAAGTCAGTCTGGAAATTTCCTCATACTCAGTCACAATGGTGCAAAAAACTTTGCCTGTGTTGTCTGGTTTGATGTAGATCGATTGTCTTATGTTGATTAAACATGGGCCTACAAGACCTCTTTGTTTACAACAAGAAACTGAACAGGGAGTTTTAGTTAACACATAAAAGTCACTGGTGAACGCAGCAGGCCAGGCAGCATATCTAGGAAGAGGTACAGTCAATGATTCGGGCCGAGACCCTTCGCCAGGACTAACTAAAAGAAGAGCTAGTAAGAGATTTGAAAGTGGGAGGGGAAGAGGGAGATCCGAAATGATAGGAGAAGACATGAGGGGGAGGAATGGATCCAAGAGCTGGGTAGTTGATTGGCAAAAGGGATATGAGAATAGGGTTCCCCTTGTCCTCAGCTACCACCCCACCAGCCTCCGGGTCCAACATATAATTCTCCATAACTTCGGCCACCTTCAACGGGATCCCACCACTAAGCACATCTTTCCCTCCCCCCCCCCGCTTTCCGCAGGGATCTTTCCCTACGCGACTCCCTTGTCCATTCGTTCCCCCCATCCCTCCCCACCGATCTCCCTCCTGGCATTTATCCTTGTAAGCGGAACAAGTGCTACACATACCCTTACACTTCCTCGCTCACTACCATTCAGGGCCCCAGACAGTCCTTCCAGGTGAGGCGACACTTCACCTGTGAGTCAGCTGGGGTGATGTACTGCATCCAGTGCTCCTGATGTGGCTTTCTATATATTGGCGAGACCCAACGCAGACTGGGAGATGGTTTCGCTGAACATCTACGCTCTGTCCGCCAGAGAAAGCAGGATCTTCCAGTGGCCATACATTTTAATTCCAAATTCCATGTCCCATTCTCATTCTGATATGTCTATCCACGTCCTCCTCCACTGTAAAGATGAAGCCACACTCAGGTTGGAAGAACAACACCTTATATTCCATCTGGGTAGCCTCCAACCTTACGGCATGAACATTGACTTCTCAAACTTCCACTAGTGCCCCACTTCCCCTCGTACCCCATCCATTATTTATTTACATACACACATTCTTTTTCTCTCTCTCCTTTGTCCCCCTCACTATACCCCTTGCCCATCCTCTGGTTTTTGTCCCCCCTCCCCCTTTTCTTTCTCCCTAGACCTCCTGTCCCATGATCCTCTCATATCCCTTTTGCCAATTAACTGACCAGCTCTTGGCTCCATCCCTCAACCTCCTGTCTTCTCCTATCATTTCGGATCTCCCCCTCCCCCTCCCACTTTCATATCTCTTACTAGCTCTTCTTTCAGTTAGTCCTGACAAAGGGTCTCGGTCCGAAACATCAACTATACCTCTTCCTAGAGATGCTGCCTGGCCTGCTGCGTTCACCAGCAACTTTTATGTGACCTACTTCCCAATCTTCTTCCTTCTGTGAGTGAACCCCTGTGAGTGAGGAAGCCTGCAATTTTACAGAAATGGTATGCTTGATTTGCCTGCTGCCCTTGGGAAGGAGGGGAAAAATATAGTCATTTCTTTTTCAACAGGACTGCTTCTCCCAAACCCTGAAATACTGCAGTTACCTGCAGCTCAAGCGTGGAAGGAATCTGCCAATACACATTCAAAACTACAGTGATCTTGACACTTTGACTCTTTGGTCTTCATCCTGTTCTGAATTTAAAACTGTGGTTAAACATGAGACATAATTCAGTGAAGATATCACATATAAAGTAATTCCATTCAAGATTCAAGATTTAAGATTGTTAATGTCATTTCCTATACAGAAGTGTAAAGGAGAATTGAATAATTCTTACTCTGGATCCAATGCAGCACCAAATAAATACTAATGATAAAGAACACGTTAATAATAAAATAATAATAACAATAATACAAGTCTGATTCAGTTTTAGAGTCAGAGTCCCACAGATCATTTTACGACAGATCCATTATTGCCGATAGCTCTCTGAATATAATGATACAGGATGGATAAGCAAAAACAACTTACTTAATAGATACAGCTATTCCAAACACACATAACTTACAGAATCAATAAGAGAAAAACACCAGAAATATGTTGAATTAAAAGAGGAAATTGAAAGACTATGGAACATGAACAGCGTAAACATTGTCGCAGCAGTAATATCTACAATTGATGTCATCCTAAAGTCTGTACACAATAGCATTAAACAATTAGGCCTCCACAGTAATATCTTAGTAAATCTTCACAAAACTACAAGACTAAACACCGCAAACACGAGGAAACCTGCAGATGCCAGAATGCCGGCACGCTGCCTTTTTTCGCACGCTGTTTTTTTCGTAACAGTGAAAACACCGTCTGTTAGCGAAAACAGGTAACTAATGTAAGTCTTTCGTAACAGCGAGGTTTTGTAAAGCGAACATTTGAAAAGCAGGGGACACCTGTATATATCCTTGATCCAAACAGTCCTTCCAGGTGAGACAACTTCACCTGTGAGTCTAATGGCATCATCTACTGTATCTGGTGCTTCTGGTGTGGCTTTCTGTATATCAGTGACCCAACATAGATTGGGAGACCACCGCCGAGCACCAATGTTTTCTTCTGCCAGCAAAAGCGGGATCTCCTGGTGACCAGCCATTTCAATTCTATTTCCCATTCCTATTCCAACATGTCAGCCATGGCCTCTACTACTGCCACGAGGAGGCCACACTCAGGTTGGAGGAGCAGCACCTTATATTCTGTCTGGGTAGCCTCCAACCTGATGGCATGAACGTCGATTTCTCAAACTTCCAGTAACTGGCCCCTGTCTCCTTCACCATTCCCTCTCTCACTTTATCTTCTTACCTGCCCATCACCTGCCTTTGGTGCTCCTCCCCCTTCCCTTTCTTCCATGGTCTTCTACCTTCTCCTATCAGATTCCCCTTTCTCCAGCCTTTTATCTTTTTCAGCAATCATCTTCCCAGCTCTTTACTTCACAGCAACCCCTCTCCCAGTTTCACCTATCACTTACCACCTTGTACTTCTTCCTCCTCTCCCCCCCCCCCACATTCTTACAGTGACTTCTCATCTATTTTTACAGTCCTGCTGAAAGGTCTCAGCCCAGATTGTCAACTGTACTCTTTTCCATAGATGCTGCCTGGCCTGTTGAGTTCCTCCAGCATTTTGTGTGTGTTGCTTGGATTTCCAGCGTCTACAGATTTGCTCATCTACATATTCTTGGTGGTGGATAGGCTGGCGCCAGTGATGAATTGGGCAGTTTTAACTACCCGTTGTCGAGCCTTGCTGCCTGCTGCTGTGCAGTTTCAATACCGAACAGTGATGCAGCTTGTTAAGATACTCTGTACTATGTATCTGGAGAATGACATGAGTATGGATGTGCATAATCCATCTCTCTTCAGCCCAACAAAAAGTAAAGGCATTGGAGAGCTTCCCTGACTGTGCAGGATGTATTCTGGGACTATGAGAGTTTGCGAGAGTTGTGCACTCCCAGGAATTTGAAACTACTTGCAGTTTCCACTGCTGTGCTGCTGATATAACAGGGGTGGGGAGGGGGCTGTGAGTGGTGTGAGTTCTCCAAAGGTCACTAACCAGCTCCTTTGTCTTGTTGAGGTTATTTGTCTGGCATCAATCCTCAAGCTCTTCCTCTTCCTCTCTGTAGACTATCTCATCAGTGTTGGTGATGAACCCCACCACTGTTAATGTCTTCCGCAAACTTGACGATGTGATTATTTGGGTGTTTGGCCCTAATGCAGTCATGTGTGTACTCTGTTCAGCAATGAGCTCAGCTAACATATTGGGGGGGGGGCACCTGTGTTAAGGGTGAGGGGGAGGAAAGAGCATTTGTGCTCTTCGCATGCTTTTCTCCTTTGGGAGTCAGATCAAGTTGCTTCCTGAAGTCCAGGAAGAATATGTTTACTTTTGAAGAGCCCAGCTACTGAAATTCCTACTCCATCTATTTGCAACCTTGCTCTCTCATTATGCTCTCTGCTAACTCCTCCACTCAGAATCCTATTAATGCTCCTATAAGAACATAGGAGCATAAGATATAAGAGTAGAATTATGCCATTCAGATCATTGAACATGCTCCATCATTCAATCACAGCTAATTTTGTTTTCATAACTCCATTCTCCTATCTTCTATTCATAATCCTTCACACCTTTACCAGTCAAGAACCTATCAATCTCTGCCTTAAATGTACACCCACAGCCTCTACAGGCTGGTGTGAAAACAAATTCCACAGATTCATCACCGTCTGGTTGAAGAAATTCCTCTTTATCTCAGTTTTAAAGGGACATCCCTTTATTCTGAAGCTGTATCCTCAGATCCTAGACTCTCCACTAATGGAAATATCCTCTCCACCCACAGCCTATACAGCCTATGAAAGTACCTGTTAGGTTTCAATAAGATCAACCTCATCATTCTGAACTCCATTGACTACAGGCCCAGAGAGATCAATTGCTGCTTACAGGTTAGACAGACAATTGCAGAATCACTCATTATGTCTGAAAAGAACAATTTTGTGCAGAAACTTCTAAGTCTTTCAATAGCTTGTAAATTTTAACAAATTCCAGAAGGAAAAATATCCCTTGTAACCTTATGCAGAAGTCCATTAACAATGAAAAACCTACAAATACAGAAATCATTTCAGAACTTCTGGAATATTAACTTTTAACAGTCCCAATGCAATTAATTATATTTATTTTAGTGAGACAATTATGTTAGCCGATGGGATTCTCTCTGGATTCTTCAAGGAGTATCCTTTATAAACATTTGAATGGATAATGGGTAGATTCAAAGCTACATGACAAGAGCTATGATGGGAAATTAATCATAATTACTTCATTTCTAGCTTGTGATGGACTCCTTTATATGCTATAAATCTCGAAGTTCCTATAAAAATAGTTATTTGTAATACCATTGTTGTAAAAGCCCATCCGACTCAGAAATGGAAATCTGGTGTCCTTACCTGACTTCTACATGACTTCAGATTACTGATGTGGTTGTCTCTCAAATAGCCAGTCAATTCAATTGAAGAACAGTTAGGGACAGATGAGGAATGGCAGCATTGCCTGAGATGTACAAATCTCAAACAACAAAGGAGAAAGAAAATGGAGACAAAAGAGACTGCAGATGCTGGAAACTGGGGGAACAAACCAGATATTGGAGGATCTTAGTGGTTCAGGTATCATCTATGGAGGGAAATGGACCCAGTCCAAACGAAGGCTCTTGACGTGAAACACTGACAGTGCATTTCCCTCCACAGATGCTGCCTGACCTGCCAACTTCCTTCAGCATTCCGATTGTTATTCAATGAAAAAGACAAACTGACTCAGTTCTTGCTATTCATTACAAGACTGCAGTTAAATTTCTATAGCTTGGCATTAGCTTTTGTTCTGACAGTACTTATAAAGTGAGAGCTTCTTCAGCCCAATTATCTGGTTCAATATTAAGCTGTGTCAGCCTGTGAAATTACACCTTCGCATAGTCTGTGCTCATCAATGACAGTGTTTCTCCCCAACTCCTTCCCTGCATTGCTTGACAATAGGTGACAATATACAAACGTTTGTATTTGCATTTTCCAATAACTGATCTATAATTTTCCCCACCATGTACATTCTGCTACTTAATAATTTCCTGAGGGTGGTGAACTTTAAATAAGCTGAACCAGAGAAATCTTCTGATTCTGCCACGATTTAATATGTCACATTCCACAAGATCAATCTAATTTTGCAATTTACATTATTCACCCCTGACTACTCATATTCCACTGATGTGATTTCCATGGCTTGAGCACGGCGGAAGTCTTTGCAGTGCCTAAGATATTTGATCAGAACTGCCATAGCTTGTCCTTAGGATGTTAAACTCTGTTCTTAATAAATATGCATCTGTCTCATTTTGAAAAAATAGTTAATCAACATTGTATCAACTGATTCTGATTGCAGTCTATTTTTCAAATCTAATGCTTTGTGGCAGAAACAATTTCTAGAGACTGATGCAAGACTTGTTAGTTTCTTCAAATGTTTTCCAGTTGCACAATCACAGTCTGAATTGAATGACCTTTATACTCTGCATTATTTTAATTATTAGGCATCTAAAATTAGCCATCCAAGTCTTTTCTTGGTATAAACTATTTCAACTTCACTTATCTTCCTTCATAATTCATAACAATCAGTCCTGGCAGATTCCTTAGAAGGAGAAATAGTTAATAATTTGCTTTTGAATTCCTCTGTCGAACAGGGAAAGAAAGGAATCTTTCTCCAAATTCAGACAAAGGGTCTGACCCCAAACTCTCCTTCCACAGACTCTGACTTCTCAGCAATTTCTGTGTGACAGTTAAGATTTCCAGCTTTTGTTTTCTTTGTTGATATGCTGAGATCTTTCTCCAAGTCTTCTTTGAAATATGACTCTAATGGTGGAGTTTTGAAAACTATATGTAAAGCTTAAAATGTAATTTGCTGTTGAGCTACACAAGATCCAAATGTCACAGTGAAACAATGCCTGATGAGTTTGAAATGTAATCCAGAATTGATTAGCACTTGAAAGAGGAGTTGGAGAACAGTGAGGAGATATAATCAAATATTTTTGTTCTCCTAAGTTTTCTGTTGGAACATCAGTCACTTCTTACACTTGATTTACGTTTTTGTTAAGAGTGTGTATTACCTTATCCACATCCAATCTATGCTCTTCTGCAGGCATTTGCTTGATTAATCCAGACTTATTTGAAAGTGATTATCGCTCGTTGGTGTGAGTTATAAGGAAAGGTTGGGACACACCAGGGTTGTTCCCCTGACAGCCTCAGAGGCTGACCAATAGAGGTCAGTCGGAGGTTGGGTGGTGGTGGTGACGATTAAAGGCAATTTGAGGGGCAAGATTTTCTTATGCAGAGAATGGAGAGTGGTAGATACCTGGAATAGCTTACCGGGGGGAGTAGTGGAAGCAGGCAGCTTGGTGTAGTTTGGGAAGCTTTTACACAGACTATTACGTTGGTAGGCTTTCAGATCGATATGAAGGGAATGGAAGATGTGAGTGATACAGAAGAAGAGGACGTTTAATCTAAATTGACATCGAGATCAGCACAGCATCATGGGCTGAATGGCCAGTCCAGTGCCATACAGTTTCATGTTCTATGTCAATCAGAGCAATCACATGGATCTCTGCTCCTGGCAGTTTTGTCTTTTGTATCACTAATTACCGGAAGCTTAGGATTTTGCCCAGTATACTGCTGGAAGTTGGGCTTTACCAGTCATGCCTTGATGCCATGTGCAGTCCCTTCTGCCTCACCTCTGAAATTCAGCTCTTCTGTCCATTTTTGAACCCAGAATAGGATGAAGACTGGAGTATATCTTCCACCCAATTTATAACCTAACATTCCGGATATAGAGCCTAACCTTCTAGTTATCATTTTGATTAATTTCTGTGATGTGAATAACTTATTTATCAGGATCTATTCATCAGAAAAGACAGTCAAATGATTCACAAGAATGTTACTAGGTTTGGAATGCTTGAGTTATAAGGACTGGATATGCTGGGACTTTGTCTCAGGGAGCGTAGGAGGCTGAGCAATGACCATATTCCGGTTTATAAGATTTTAAGGGGCATAGATAAAATGAATAATCACAACACACCCCCAGGGCAGAGAAGTACAAAGTTAGTCGAGGTATACTCAAAGTAATTTTTTTTATCAAATACATATATGTTACCATATACAACCTTGAGTTTTATTTTCCTGAAAGTATTTGTAGGAAAATAAAGATATAAATTAAATATATGAAAGACTGTACATAAACAAATCATGCACAACCAGTGTGCAAAAGAAGACAAATTGAGCAAATAAAAAAGTCAATACTGAGAAGGTGAGTTGTAAAAAGTCCTTGAGAGTGTGTCTGTAGGTTGAGTTGTGTTGAGCTCTGGTAAGTGAAGTTATCCAGGGTGGTTCAGGAGCCTGATGGCTGTTGGGTAATAACTGCTCCTGAACCTGGTGGTGTGATGGTGCCTCCATGTTCTGTCAGTCAAGCGAGCATCAAAGGCATTGTCCTCATCTGAGAGCAAAGCCTTGTGTTCATTTGTGTTGCTTTATAGGAGGTGATGGTATTCAAGCCCTGTCATAATTAACTAGCATCTTTCTATGATTCAAGTACAGTCCAGAGTTGCCACTTTGCTTAAGAGAAGGCTTTCTGGATGCTTTCCTGTATGTCTTATACTTTTCTGGATCACCAGTCCTGAACACCACACAGCTAGCCCTCATTTCAAATGTCTTGGTTTAGTCAGAATGATCTTGTAGGGATGCACTTGTCTACGGGTGTCTTTATAAACTCTGTGGCAGGTGAGGCCTGTTCATTTAGGTCCTCTGATGGGTCCTTCAACATGAGTCAGGTTGGGGATCATTGACAAGGATGTGGGGAAATTAGAGGTCACGTAAGGGTTTAGGGGTAGAGATGTGAAGGAGTTACAGGTCAGGCTACAACCTATGCCTCCACTCCACGCTCTTGGACCTGAAGGTCAGCAACATGGATGGGTGATGAAGCAGATCTGGAGTCAGAGCCTCCACTCTGCACTTCAAGGCCAGCAACGTGGATATGACGAATGATATCCATGTATTTCAGGCTGTCCCAAGTCGTTGGGTCCTTAAATCAGATGTCCAGGCAAGCAAAAGTCAATGTGCCCGGAGTTTGGGACCTGAAGTTTGATTGGGGCTTGATACCGAAGATGAAAACTCAGAAGTTAATTAGAAGTCCAGAAGCTGAAGCCTGATGGTCAAAGGCTGGACGATGGAGACTAGAGACCCAGAGCGATGTCCTGGACTGGAGGACTGTTCGTGTGTGTGGGAGGGAGGAAAACAGCTTATTTTGCTGGTGTTATTTTGTTGCCTGTTGTGTTCTATGTTGCTCCACTAAGCATTGTGAGAATGCTGTGTTGGCACTGGAATATGTAGACACACTTACAGGCTGGCCTTAGGTGTTGGTTGTTAATGCAAACAATGCATTTCACTGTATGTTTCCATCTACTTGTAATAAATAAATATGAACCTGAAATCTCGCCCAGTCCCCAACTCAAAGCTGTCTATTAGCTGCTCTTCTGCCTCTTGTGACCACCTCTTTGTTATCCTCGCCTCTGGGACCTTGCTCTTTAGTCTCTGCCTATATGTAAATAGGAGGAGGATGGCCAGATTTCCCACAATGTGGTTGAGGAATGCAACGGGAGGCATTCTTTATGGTAATGAAGCAGTGGTCAAGTGCACTTGGGTCCTCTGTTGCTGCATGAGATGTGCAGATGGTAGTTGGGCAGAGATGTCTTCAAGATAGTCTGGTTGGTTCCCGGCAAAGATGTGAAAAGAAAAAAACGGAAAAGATGTGAAAGGTGTCAATTTAAAGTGGGAGGTAAAAAATTTAAAAGGGGCACAAGGGATAACTTTTTAATGCAAAGGGCTGCCAGAGGAAGTGGTAGAGGCGAGTACAATTATGACATTTAAAGAAATCTGGATGAGTCACATGAATAGAAATGTTTAGAGGAATACAGTATGGACCAAACATAGGGAGATGGGATTAGCTCAGTTGAGTAACTTGGTCAGCAGAGATGAACTGGGTCAAAGATTTTCTGTGCTGTTTAACTTTATAATTCTATCTATTGGACTGATTCTGGCTGTCCTATTACACCTTTTATGACTCATATTGGACCATAATGAAATTCATTTGCCTCATTTGCCTCAGTTGTCTAGTTTATTAATAGCCCTTAGAAGTGTGCTTCCACCTGCATTACTTACAGTACAATGCAACTTTGTTTAATGCCATCATTGAACTTGGCATATAAACTGTGGCTTTCTATACATGATCCAATTCATTGATAAATTTGGTTAATAGTTGGACCACAACTCAAACTCTTACAGCCCTGTGCAAGTCACATTCTGGCAATTTACACACCTGACCATTATCCTTACATTCTCATCATTCAGCCGATTTCCCAACTAGATCCCGAGTCCCACAGCCATAAGGGAATTTATCAGATATCTTTTGAAAGTCCGTATAAATAAAATCTATGGGGATTCACTGTTCCATTGTTTGGTCAATTCAAACGCTGGCCAGATAGACTGAAAAGACAAGGTGTCAGTGTCCGGTGCGAGAGCCAATTTCACTCGTTCTCTGCGGTAGTCATTCCATGGCGCTGAGGCAATGAAGACTGCCTCGGTTGCTGTGCTCCTTGCCCACTAAAATGATGAAATGATAAGCAAGGCCTTGGGCCTACTCAGGGCTGCTCCATGGTTTGGGTCTGGAGACGCAATTTGTTTCAGAATGTTCACTTCAATTGTTTGCATAATTTCTGTTTTTTTTCTTTCTCTTGCACATCAGCTGTTGATCTTTTATTTTAATTATTTTTCTTTCCTTGAGTTCTTTCAAGTTTCTTGTTTTGTGGCTACCTGTGAGCTAACAAATCTCATGGTTGTGTAATTCATACATTCTTTGATAATAAACGTATTTCGAGCTTTGATTACTCTGGTAATTGCTTTAGCCATCTCTTCAAAGATATTTTAAGACCTATAGAGTTTCAGACAATTCTATACAAATTCATGCTTTTTATGTTTTGTTATTCTGTGTTAAATGATAGGTTCTGGTAGGTTGTGCTCAACAGTTGTTTGGCTGACCATTAACTTGTTGCTTTTTATCTCAGCTTTGTTATTAGTGGATTAAACATTTTCAATTTTTCAACCTGTGGGAACATTTCCAACATCAGGAAAACTATGGAAGATTAGGGTTCATGCATGTCTTCATTTACTATCTTTAATCCTGAAATGGAAACCATCTGGTCGGAGGGATTTGCCATTATTCAGTGTCAGTACTTATTTTTGTCAGTACTTATATTAACTTTGATGCGTTTTCAATATGATGCCCTGGAGTATCTGGTGATTATCAATGAAGCTCCAAAAATGGATCATTTTCTCCCTTCTTCCCTCTCAACCAATTTTAAATTGTGTTTTTACACCATGCTTATATTCTGTCAGAACTTACAGACAGCACAAACAAGTTATTTGAGGCTCCTACCTGAAGTAGTGCTAGAGATGAACAGTTTCAATATCTTGTCGGTTACACTATCACTTTCACATCCTCATCTATTCACACCTGCCTCAAATTGACAGAAGAATGATCAAAAAGGAACAGTGCTACATAGACACATATATAATAGATAGATGTAGAATTACTTTAATTACAATAATTAAACCCATAACATGTGCTTTTACCTTGCAATTACATCTCTTTTGTAATTAGCGGGAATCAAAGATACTCACTTGCAAAGTGTCATGAGCAGCAATTGTTTCTTTGCAATTATATTTTTGTACTGGAGATCAGCAGCTTGCAATTTATGTACTTGCACACAGACCTTTGCCCCTTACCCACTTGTATCTGCCAATCATGGAATCAAATCCCAGAGGTCCCAGAAAGCCATGTGGTACAGAAATTAATTTTTGATGCAGAAAGTTGAAGAACTGAACTGGATGTAATTTAAAATGTATTATTTGGAGTGGAGCATTTAAGATTTTAAAAATCTATTTATGATTTTATACAACGCACCTTATGCAATAGGACATAGACATGAAAGGAAAGCTGTGGGTTGCAGCCCGCAAAGGAAGGAATTTAGGAGGTGACATTAAATGCATATTTTATGAAGGTGGTTTCAAAGAGGTTATTAAAGCAGGGCGAAATACAGGAGGAAAGAAAAGTTTTGAATGTATTCCAGAAGGCAGGTGCTTGAAGCCAATGAAGTGACTTCAGCAAGCAGGGTGAAACAGCAGGTTAGATGGCTAGGTACAGGATTATTAGTGTAGAGGCATGAAAAAGGAGGATGTTGTTGGAAAATGTTATCTCCACAGGCCTGGAGCGGGTGGTGGGATAGATCCCTTGGAGATTCTGAGCAGAAGTGGAACCAAACCATTGACAGGAATGAAAAAGAGATATCACTCAGGCTGAGAATAATCTGAAGGTAGATGAATGATCAGACAGAATGTGGGGTTTAAAGATTAATGCGGAATCATCAAGATTGCTCAAGCAATTCCCCACATCAGAATTTGCTCACTGTTCTGTTTTGTCCCTAAATCCAGACCAAGTTGACCTGTCAGGAAATGTAGAGGAGGCTTGACCCAAAAGTAAAGCAGCAGAGATGTTTCAGCAGTGACTGATAATTTTAGTAATAGACCACAAAATAACAAGCCAAGAGGGGCCACAAAAGAAGAGAAAACAGATTCTAAACACAACAGGCAACAAATCAATGAATGTTGCAAGGAACGGGTGAACCCAAAAGCAGGACTCTGGTACAGAGGTAGAGTTAGAATGCAGACCAGGGCATGAGCATGGCTGGAGCTGAACGGCAAACAGGAGGGCGAATGGAAAAGCAGGAGGCACGCAAAACTTATCTTGACACGGAGCGTTGCTGGAGCTGAACAGCAAACGGAAGGGCAGGCGGCAGGCAATACTTATCTTGACACAGAGAGACTGAGTTACACAGGGAAATCTTGGTTCTGAAGGTAAACTTAGAATACACAATCCTAAGCAGCTGGGAACATGAATTACCACACTGGCTGAAACAACAATCTGACGATGAGTGGATGCAAAGCCAGGGTTTTTATGCAGCAGGCTTAGGTGAGAATCAGGTGTCGCAATCAAGGAGCCTGGGAGAACATGGGGAAAAGGGAATTAGGAGAATATGAGGAATTAATGGTCGGGACCGTGACACTGAAGGCGAGGAGCAAGGTTGAGGCCATCTGGTTTAATGGGTGAACAGGGCTGTGGATGAGAGCTGGGTTTAAATAGGCTGCAGGTGAGGAGTTGGAAATGAATGGCAGGTGACTCCTTTTAGCTGAGTGAAAACTGGCAGGCACCTGCCTGTGCAGGCCTAACAGGACCCTGACTGCTAAAATCAGCACCCAACCGCCCAGGGCAATCTGGATTGATCTGGTGGAACTCTTCGATTAGCGATAGATCAGAGATGAAATTGGACAACACCCAAAACCTCTCCCAGCACTCAGATACTGCACACCCCATCTAGGACAACATGAAGCCACCAACTGGCAAAACGTGAACACTGGACCACCTCCTACCATCCTACGTTCCAGAGGCACTGGCTCAGGTGGGTTGAGCAGTCCATGGGCAATGGGCTTAAGGCAGGACATGTGGAAGGTAGGTGTGATCCTGAGGTACAGAGGCAGATGGAGAAGGTATGTGACTGGGTTGATGCAGCATGTAAACTTAAAAGGACCAATGAACTAGATGAGAACTTGCGGGAGTCAGTGCACAGAGGCAGATCTTGGCCAGACATGGTCCCCAGTCCAGAGTAGTCTAAATAGGCACCAATGCCAGTTAGCCTGTCAACAGAGGGCATTGTTGGCAGCTAGAATGACCCTCCATGCTTCTTCCAAACATTCCAGCATCAACGAACCAGGCCCCTGGTGGACATGATCTCCACTGTTAGCTCCTCCACAGGGACCAATGGAGTTGAAAGGATATAACCCAGGAATGGAACTATTATCTTCTGTAGTTTTCAATACAGCTGGTTTTTAAAGAAGCACTGAAGGACTGAACAGACATGACAGACGTGGTCTTGGGGGTTCTTGGAGAAGGTAAGGATGTCAACCAAACACATAGCTGTGTAGCAAATCTTAGAGGATTTTATTGATGAAGGTTTGGCAATTGGATGGACTGTTGGAAAGCCCAAAAGGCATTAGCAAGTGTTTGTAGTGGGCAATGGGTGTTATGGATGCCAGCCTCCACTCATCCCCTGGCAGATGCAGTTCGGGTTATATATGCTTCGTAGATCCAGTTTGGAGAAGATCTGGGCCCCACTGGTTTGGTGGGTGAACAAGGGCTGTGGATGAGAGCTGTGTTTAAATAAGCTGAGTTGGAAATGAGTGGCAAGTGACTCGATGTTAGCTGAGTGGAGACTGGGAGGTGCCTGCCTGTGCAGGGTGACATAGCCTTTGGTCGGTTGGATATTATACCTGGTGGAACTGATGAACTACACAATCTGTTAGAGTTCATTTGTTGTCAATTTGTGGCCATCTTCTGTAGGCACTAATAGTCACCTTTGAAGGGTTAAAATAAACATTTGGAATCATAAACTTTTGGATTTAATTAAAATGTCAGTTTGAAAAGAAGCAATCAAATATTCCTTTGAATGAGTAGCTCAATCAACATGTGCTTTGTTCGTCAGTGAAAAAACATTCTATGTCATAGAGTGGATGAAGTGCTGTACCTTCCAAATGAAAAACGACTGTGTGAAGCATGACCAAGTTATAGTTTGATAACAATTGCTGGACCTTGTTGCAACTAACTGCAAATCAAGCTTCAATTTCAAAAATGTGGTTAAAAAAAAGGATTGTTCATGACAAATAAAATGTTATTGCCCTCATTGCATCATCCACTCTTGGCCAATTCCAAAGAGATGTGGACTTACTCAGAATCAGTTTACGTTTTTTTCTTTAAGCTTCTACCAGAATAACAGTTTACAGAATATGAAGTAGAACTTTGATATCAATGTTCATAGTTCACAAAATTCCAAGACATATTTTGAATTGTGTGTGCCCGCTTCATACTAAATATACTCATTAATAACTCACTTGTATGCAGTGGGAAATGCTTGAAAGATTGGCATTTTACTAAATTTTGAACAATGTAAATATTGTAAATAGGATAATAAAGCTTTTCTTTAAAATAAAGGCAGGTATTTATTGCCCATCCTTGAGAAGGTCGAGGTGGACAGTCTTCTTGAAACACTATGGTCCAGTCAACAAATTGCCTTTAGATTTCTGATCTCTGGACCATTTCAGAGAACATCTGAGGGGGAACCTGGAGGCTAAACGAGGTGAAGTAAAAATGGCAGATTTATTTCCTTGAGCTATGATTATGAAGACATGTAGTCCTCTTTTATTGTCACTTAGTAATGCATGCATTAAGAAATGATACAATATTTCCTCCAGTGTGATATCACAAAACACAGGACAGACCAAGACTGAAAAAAAACTAACAAAACCACATAATTATAACGTATAGTTACAACAGTGCAACAATACCATAACTTGATGAAGAAGTCCATGAGCACAGTAAAAGTTCAAAGTCTCTCAAATGTCCCACATCTCACGCAGACGGGAGAAGGAAGAAAAACTCTCCCTGCCATACCAGACCACAGTCCGACTCTGAGTCACTTGAAAACTTCGAGCTCTGATCAGCTCTCCAACACCGAGTACTGAGCGCCATCTCTATCTGAACGATTCGACCTCCATCTCAGTCGCCAACAGCAGGCAAAGCCGGGGATTTTGAGGCCTTCCCTCCAAAAGATTCCCGACCACGCAGTAACAACAGCAGCGAACGAGCGTTTCAGAAATTTTTCTAGATGTTCCTCTGTGCTTTCACGTCCGTCTCCATCAAATCAGAATTGTCCACAGCCCCTATTTAATGGATACAATATCATTTTTCACCAGATGGCTGCGCATGTGCGGTGCGCAGCTCTCTCTCCTCCCGCCGAATCGCAAACTCAGGTGGATTTTTACTGCAGCATAGAAATTCCATGATCACTGTTACTGAGATAAATTATAGGTTATTTAATTATCAAGATTTATATCCTCAGCTGCCGTGGGATTTGAATGAAGTCAAGTTAAGTCAAATCAAGTTTATTGACATATGCATGGGTACAGTAAGGCACAAGTACAGGGTGCATCAGCACCACATAAACATGGAGTCACTAAATTCTCTGGACTGTTATTCTAAGCCTTTAGATACTCATCTGATAAATTAACCTTTGTGCAAGAACTCCCAGAAAGAAATTTTAAATCATGAGCATACAAGTTCCATTAATGCGGTTTTGTAGATTTTCAAGTCTTTATATTTGTAATTTTCTCTGAATTTGGATATAATGTTCAATTGTTTGAGGAATTATACTTTCAGTTGGTGATCCCATTATATTGAATGAAGCTGGCAAATAGCTGTGGAGAAGGTTAGCACAACGCTTTACGGTACAGGTGAGACATGTTCATTTCCCGCCACTGCCTGTAAGGAGTTTGCATGTTCTCCCCATGACCGTGAGGGTTTCTTCCCACCGTCCAAAGACGTACTGATTGATTGGTCATTGTAAATTGTCCCATCATTAGTCTAGGATTAGATAAGGTGATTGTTAGGGTGTGTGGCTCAAAGGCTCAGAAAGGCCTACTTCATACTGTATCTCAATAAATAAAAAAAATCCCCACTTATTGATTTATGCTTGCTGATCAACCTCAGCTGTGTACTCTGCACCCTTTCAAGAACTGTCTGTCCAGAGTTATGTCTGACATGAATTGATTCAAAACACAGCAGTATAAATCCATTAATTTCTGTGCAGATCAAATGGCAGACAAAAGTAAGTAACAGAAATGTAATCAGAATTCTCATTAAACAAATAAAACACTGCAATTTGGAACCAATACTTGTGATTCTTTGGTCAAGAACCAACTGCGTTTTATGATTTTATTTTAACCACTGAATGCTGCTCACCAGTTGGCAAATCTCAGAGGTAATGCTCACGCATGAAGATTTGAAAAGTGAGCTGAAGATTATGTTCTCTTAAATCAGAATGCAACAGAGAATATCTTGTTTGATGAGATTTTAATTTTTAATCTGGAACAATGTGTTCGAGGAGTTCCTCATCACAGCCCTGGACTTAACTTATTGTGAGTGAAGTAGAGTACTGTGTCAAAGGGGGAATAAAGTGCTAGCGCTTTCAAGAGGAAAGCAACTGGATGAATCAAATCTGAATTTTACAATGCCTGCTGAAGAGTCTAGACCCAAACTCTTAACTGTATATGTCCCTCCACAGATGCTGCTTGACCCATTGACTTCCTTCCGTTCTTTATTGAGATAGTATGCCAAAAATTACTGGATTTTGTTGAGATGATGCCTAACATTGTAAGTGAAATCGAACATAGAATGTAAAATGCAGAACATTGAACATAGAACATACTGTAGCACATAGAACATTACAGCCCAGTACAGGCTCTTCATCTCATTATGCTATCCCAACCTTTTACCTACTCTATGATCTGTCTAACCTTTCCCTCCTACGTAACCCTTCATTTTTCTATCATCCATGTGCCTATCTAAGAGTATCTTAAATGCCTCTAATGTATCTGCCTCTAACACTACCCCCTGCAGGTATTCCACACATTCACCACTCTCTGAGTAAAGAACTTACCTCTGACATCCTGCTTATACTTTCCTCAAATCACTTTAAAATTATGCCCCCTTGTATTAGCCATTGCCACCCTGGGAAAAAGTCTCTGGTCAACACTCTACCTATGCCTGCTTGCCAGTCCTGCCAAAGGGCCTTGGCCCAAAACTTCAACTGTACTCTTTTCCATAGATGCTACCTGGCCTGTGTGTGTTGCTTAGATTTCCAGCATCTAGAGATTTTCTCTTGCTTGACCTATGCTTCTTATCATTATGTATCATATCACCTCTCATCCTCCTTTGCTCCAAAGAGAAAAGCCCTAGCTCACTCAACCTGTCTTCATAAGGCATGTCCTCTAGTCCAGGCAATATCCTGGTAAATCACCTCTGCACCCCTCTTAAACTTCCATATCCTTCCTATAAAGAGGTGACTAGAACTGAACACAATACTCCAAGTGTGGTCTAATCAGGGTTGTAGAGAGCTCCAAAATGACCTAGTGGCTCATGAACTCAATCCCCTGACTAATGAAGACCAACACACCGTACGCCTTCTTAGTATCCCTATCAACTAGCACAGAAACTTCGAGGAATCTATGGACATGGATGCCAAGATCCCTGTGTTCCTCCACACTGCTAAGAATCCTGCCATTAATCCTTTATTCTCTCTTCAAATTTGCATTGCAAAATGAATCACTTCACACTTTTTTGATTTGAACTCCATCTGTCACTTCTCAGCCCAGCTCTGCATCCTGTTGAAACCTAAAACAACCCTCCACACTATCCACAACTCCAACAACCTTTGTGTCACCTGCAAACTTAATAACAACTTCCTCTTTCATTATTTATAAAAATCACAAAGAGAAAGGTTTCCAGAACAGATCCCCATGGAAAACTACTGGTCACAGGCCTCCAGGTCAGGCTATTAGAGTTGGCTTGCCCACAGAAGGTAGAAGGTGGTAGCAGATTACCCTCTGCCTTCTATGGGTAAACCAATTCTGCCTCCACATGGCAAGAGTTCCATGTATCCCATGCCACCTATCTTTCTAGATAGTCCTATCATGGGGAACCTTATCAAATACCTTTCTAAAATCCATATATGCCACATTCACAGATTTTCCTCTATCAATATGCATTGTCACATCCTCAAAAGAAATTAATCAGGCTCATGAGGCATGACTTGCCCTTCACAACACCATGCTGACTATCCCTAATCTGACTATGCTTTCCTAAGTACTCTTAAATCCTGTCTCTAAGAATCTTACCTGATAATTTGCTAACCACTAAACGAAGACTCACTGGTCTATAATTCCCACTGTTAACATTACTCCCTTTCTTGAACAAAGGGATAACACTTACTACCCTCCAATTATCAGGTACTACTCTTGTGGCCAGTAAGGATACAAAGATCATCGCCAGGGACACAGCAAACCTTCCCTCGCTTCTCGTAGTAAACTGGAATATATTCTAATTGCAAACAAAAGAAAATCTGCAGATGGTGGAAATCCAAGCAACATAGATAAAATGCAGGAGGAACTCAGCTGGCCAGAAAGCATCTATGGTAAAAAGTACAGCTGACTGTATTTTTTTCCCATAGATGCTGCCTGGCCTGCTGAGTTCCTCCAGCATTTTGTGTGTGTCGCTTAGGGTATATTCTGTCTGGGCTGGGGAATTATCTACCCTAATGTTTTTCAAACGTTCTAGCACATTCCCTTTCTTACCATCAACAGGTTCAGGCATAGCAGCCTGTTTTATGCTGTCACATTCGGCAAGCTCCCTCTCACTGGTGAATACCAAAACAAATCATTCATTTGGACCTCCTTGACCTCTTCTGACTCCAAGCATATGTTTCCTCTACTACTCCTAGTTAACCCTACCCTCACTCTGGTCATCCTCTTGTTCTTCACATATGTGTAGAATACCTTGGGGTTTTCCTTATTCCTACTTGTTAAGGACTATTCCTAGGTCCAGTCTTCAGCTCCTTCCTGGCTACTTTGTATCTCTCTAGAGGCCTGCCTAATTATTGTCTCCTAAATCTTAAGTAAATGTCTTTCTTCCTCTTGATTAGATGTTCCATATCTCTTGTTAACCATGGTTCCTTCACCCTAGAAGCCTTTCCATGCCCCAGTGGGACAATCCTACCCAGAACCCCCAGCAATTGCTCCATAAACAGTTTACACATTTAAATTGTGCATTTCCCTGAGTGCATCTGTTCCCAATTTATGCTTCCCAGTTCCTGCTTAATAAGATTATAATTCACCCTTCCCCAATTAAATATGTTCCTCTTTTATCTGCTCCTAGCCATCTCCAAGGATATAGCAAAGGTCAGGAACAGTCTCTGAAATGCTCTCCCATTGAGAGACCTGACACCTGACCTCGTTCATTGCCAAGCTTCAAATCCAATAGGCCCTCTCCTCTTGTCAGTCTGTCCAGGACACACCTAACACACCTAACAAATTCTGCTCCATCCAAACCTTTTGCACAGAGGGGATGCCAATCAATATTAGGGAAGTTGAAGTCCCCCATGATAACAACCTTTTTATTTATGCCTTTCCAAAATCTGCCTCCAGGTCCCTTCCTCAGTGTCTCTGGGGTTGGGGTTCTATAGAGTATTCTCAATAGAGTGATTGTCCCTTTCCTGTTTCTGAATTACACCCATACTGACTCAGTAGACAATCCTTCCATGACTTCTTCCCTTTCTGCAGCTGTGATACTGTCTCTAATTAGTAATATCTCTTCCCACCTGTTTTACCTCCGTCCCTTTTCCTTTTGAAACATCTAAATCCCAGAAAATCCAGCAGCCATTCCTGCCCTTGTGGTAGCCAAGACTCCATAATGGCCTCAACATCATAGTTCTATGGACTGCTCCATTCTCTAAGTTGAATCAATATTCTTTTCTGGTATTTCTTGCTTTAAAATGACACACTTCAACCTATCCCACTGATTGCAGTTTTGCCCTGTCAACTGCATATTCTTCTTCACAAAATCTATCTATGTTGCATCAGCTGCCCCATCCTCTGACCTATCCCCAGCCAAACTAGTTTCAAATCTCCCTAACAGCTCCAGCAAATCTGCCCGAGAGAATATTGGTCCCCTTCATGTTCAGGTATATCCCATCTTTTTTGCACTGGTCATACCTTCCCCAGAAGAAATCCCAATTATCCAGAATCTGAAACCTACCCACTACATCAATTCATCAGCCATGCATTCATCTGCCAAATCATCCTATCCTTACCCTCACTAGCACATGGCACAGACAGTGATCCACAGATTACGACTCTTGAGATTCCCTACCTAGCTCCCTGTATTTTATCTTCACAATCTTATCCCTTTTCCTACCTATGTTGTTGGTGCCAGTATGTACCACAAATTCTGGCTGCTCACCTCTCCCCTTTAGAATGTTGTGGATCTGATATGAGACGTCCCCCTACACTAGCACCTGGGAAGCAACATGCCACCCAGGTGTCTCTTTCTCCTCCACAGAATTTCCTGTCTGTTCTTTTCACTATTGAATCCCTATCACCACTGCACTCCTCTTCACTCCCCTTCCTGTCTGAGCCACGATTCAGATGCAATGCCAGACACCTGGGCAGAGCACCTTTCATCTGGTAGGTTGTTTCCTCCTCAACAGTATGCATATCCGTATACTTGAGGGAAATGGCCACAGGAGTTCTCTGCACTGTGTGCCTATTCCATTTCCCTCTCCTGACAGTCACCCCACTACCTACTTCATACAATTTAAGGGTGACTACCTCACTGTAGATTATACGTATCTCTTCCTTATTCTCCTGTATGAGCCATAGGTCATCCAGCCATGGCTCCAGTTTCCTTACACAGTTTCTAAGAAGCTGCAGCTGGATGCACCTCACACCAATGTAGTTATCAAGGAGACTGGAGGTCTCCCAGGATTCTCACATCTGACATGACTAATTTCCACACCACAGACCCTGGATTGATTCTCATTGCACTATCTATGCTCTAATAGACAAAGAAAGAAAGAAACTTACCAAAGGCCTACCTGAGCCTTCATTTCTTTGAGCCTAAGGCTTTTGAGCCAAAGCCTTAAATCTTTCACTCTTACATCGGTTATCTTGTGGTTATCTTAGTACATCCATTCTAGAATCTAAGATAAACTCATAGAGTAATACAACGCAGAAACAGGCCCTTCAGCCCACTATGTCCATGCTGCCCAGTTGTATCCATCTACACGAATCCCATTTACCCTCTTCCAAGACATGATGAAATCTCAACACACACAATTCACACAAATTGCTGGAGGAACTCAGGAGGTCATGCAATGTCTATGGAGGAAAATGAGCAGTTGATGTTTTGAGCCGAGGACCTTCTTCAGGTTATTGAATCCTGATGAACGGTCTCACCTGGGTAGGCTGAAGAATATGTAATGTAATGGTCGCATAACAGGTGACATTTGATCAGGCAGCATCTATAGCAGCGGTCCCCAACCACCAGGCCGCAGACCGGTACCGGGCCGCGAGGAAACGATACGATTTGGCGATATGAGTCAGCTGCACCTTTCCTCATATCCTGTCACGCACTGTTGAGCCATTACGCATGCGAGGTCATTAACTGCGCGTCATCCATTTCAGCGCGGGAAGAAGATCAACTTCTCGAGCTTGCAAATGACGGTGGGCTGAAAAGTATGTTTGACATAACATCTCTGCCGGCATTCTGGATCAAAGTCAAGGCTGAATATCCTGAGATAGCCACAAAAGCACTGAAAACGTTGCTTCCATTTCCAACATATCTCGGCAATGAATGCAACGAAAATTAAATTGTGGAATAGACTGGACATAAGGAACCCCCTTCGAGTATCGCTGTCTCCCATCACTCCTCGATAGGACCGTCTTGTTGCAGGAAAACAAGCCCAGGGCTCCCACTGATTCAGCGATATTGGTGTGTTGCAATGATTTTATATGTTCACATGGGGAAATATGTGTCATGTGTTTAATATCCGAACATTACTTAAAACGTTATGATGCTATTGACTGATAAGTGACTTATATAACCATATAAAAATTACAGCAGGGAAATAGGCGATCTCGGCCCTTCTAGTCCGTGCCGAAAGCTACTCTCACCTAGTGCCACCAACCTGCACTCAACCCATACCCCTCCATTCCTTTCCTGTCCATATAGCTATCCAATTTTTCTTTAAATAATATCGAACCTGCCTCTACCACTTCTACTGGAAGTTCTTTCAACACATACTTCAAGCTCCCCCTCCTCCCCGATGATTGACTTACCACTATATTCATGTGAGGAAAATAAGCGGTGTGTGTTTAATATTAAATTCATTAGATAAACCCTTTTAGAAACGAAATTGAGTGTATTAGCCCCTTATTACCAATATTCCGGTGGTGATTAACCCCCCCATCGAACAGAATCGCCAAAAACGATTTGCAGAGAATATTATCGGCAGGTGCACGCATGCGCAGGTCACTCATGCGCACTGGTGCCCGCGCAAGGCTTCATGGTCATTGTAGTCTTTCTCGGGGTAAACACAATGTATTTTTTGACTGCTACTCTTGTCCATTGGCAGCCCTACCCACCCCTCCCCCCCCGGGTCGGCCGGTCCGCAAGAATATTGTCACTATTAAACCGGTCTGCACCGCAAAAAAGGTTGGGGACCCCTGATCTATAGGAAGAGGTACAGTTGACGTTTCGGGCCAAGACCCTTCGTCAGGACTAACTTCGTCAGGTAGTAAGAGATTTGAAAGTGGGAGGGGGAGGGGGAGATCCAAAATGATAGGAGAAGACAGGAGGGGGAGGGATGGTGCTAAGAGCTGGAAAGTTGATTGGCAAAAGGGATACGAGGCTGGAGAAGGGAGAGGAGGCCTAGGGAGAAAGAAAGGGGGAGGGGGGAAGCCCAGAGGATGGGCAAGGAGTATAGTGAGAAGGACAAAGGGAGAAAAAGGAGAGAGGGAAAAAATGAATAATAAATAAATAAATAGATAGATAGATAGATAGATAGATAAATAAATAACGGATGGGGTACGAAGGAGAGGTGTCCAATATATAATTCTCCTTAACTTCCGTCACCTCCAATGGGATCCCATCACCTAACATATCTTTCCCTCCCCCCTGCCCCCCGCTTTCCGCAGGGATCACTCCCTATGTGACTCCCTTGTCCATTCGTCCCCTCCCCATCCCTTCCCACCAATCTCCTTCCCGGCTCTTATCCTTGTAAGCAGAACAAGTGCTACACATGCCCTTACACTTCCTCCCTTACCACCATTCAGGGCCCCAGACAGTCCTTCCAGGTGAGGCGACACTTCACCGTGAGTCGGCTGGGATGATATACTGTGTACGGTGCTCCCGAATATATTCCTTCTATATATTGGCGAGACCCGTCGCAGGCTGGGAGACAGTTTCACTGAACACCTACACTCTGTCCGCCAGAGAAAGCAGGATCTCCCAGTGGCCACACATTTTAGTTCCATGTCCCATTCCCATTCTGATATGTCTATCCACGGCCTCCTCTACTGTCAAGATGAAGCCACACTCAGGTTGGAGGAACAACACCTTATATTCCGTCTGGGTAGCCTCCAACCTGATGGTATGAACATTGACTTCTCTAACTTTCATTAATGCCTCACCTCCCCTTCATACCCCATCCATTATTTATTTAATATTATTATTAATCTCTCTCTCTCTCTCCTTTTTCTCCCTCTGTCCCTTTCACTATACTCCTTGCCCATCCTCTGGGCTTCCCCCTCCCTCTTTCTTTCTCCCTAGGCCTCCCGTCCCATGTTCCTCTCCCTTCTCCAGCCTCGTATCCCTTTTGCCAATCAACTTTCCAGCTCTTAGCTCCATCCCTCCCCCTCCTGTCTTCTCCCATCATTTTGGATCTCATCCTCCCCCTCCACCTCCCACTTTCAAATTTCTTACTATCTCTTCTTTCAGTTAGTCCTGACAAAGGGTCTCGGCCCGAAACGTCGACTGTACCTCTTCTTAGAGATGCTGCCTGGCCTGCTGCATTCACCAGCATTTCTTGTGTGTGTTGCTTGAATTTCCAGCATCTGCAGATTTCCTTGTGTTTGAGGTGACATTTGATAGAAATTTAAGATTTTGAGATGATTAGAAGAGACTAACAGGTGATGTAAGATGTATTCAGGAGCAATGAACCAAATCCAATATTGTGGTCAGATTTAATTTATTAATTTGTGCTGAAACAATATATTTTTGTTCAGTAGGCATCAGATTATCTCCCCAACTATTTGTGATCTCCAAGTAGACTTAGTTTCAGGTTCAAGCTACATAATTATTAAAACAATCTCTTGCCTTGACAATCAAAAGCTGTTTGACTGTCAAAACACACATTCTACTTCATAATTGAGGTTTGAGGTTTAAAGGACATACCTAGAACCTTTGCAAAAATGTAACCCTTGGGCAAACTTCTGACAATAGAATCAGCTGTTGATTGTGAAATATCACTACCAATCTTTCATGTCCTAAGTATTTGTAGTGATCACAGAATTATCAGCAGAAGTTTCAAGGGTTTTCATTGGGTGTGAAGATGTTATGATATAATTTTTAAATTCTTTTCAATGTGTTTTTATAGGAGTACCACAGGAATATCAGATGATTATTCCTGTGAGTTATTATTTTGGAGAAATGCTGACCAGTGACACACCTAGCAGAGCTGCTGTTTCTTAGCTTCAGTGACCCAGGTTCAATCTGACCTCCGATTGTTTAATTTAGCATTAAAATGTCAATACTGGACCAGCAAGTCAGAAGGCCAGTACTTCAATGAGGTAGTTCCGTCCTGACTTTAGTCTCCAACCTATGGTTCAGATCCAAAGTGGTAGAACAGAAAGTAAATGTAGGACATACACATTAAAATGCTGGGCCCTGGGCTTAATCGTATATTCACAGATCCCTGAAATTGGTAGCATTGGCAGAAAGTGTGGTGAAGAATTCATTTTGGAGGCTTGTTATCATCAGCTGTGGCATATTACAACTTTGGAAAACACCAATTAGGCCACCTTTGAAGTCTTATGTGCAGATCTGGTCACTACAATATAAGAAGGATATAATTGTACTCGAGAGGGTGCAATGGAGAGTCCCCGGACTGCAGTACCACGTAGATTCTGAACCAAAGTCTAGAGACTGGAGTGAGGCTGGAACTCAGTGGGATGTTCCGAAGAAACTGAGCTAAATTTGGCAACCATGCATTCAGAAAATATTAAACCTTCGTGAAATCTTGGCCTTCTGACTTGCTGGTTCAGAATCAATATTTTAATGTGAAATTAAACAATTAGAGATCAGGACACTGACAGCGTTGGAGCTTTACATTTATGGAGACAGATTGTATAGGCTGGCTTTGGAGTGGAAAAAGCTGAGGGAAGGCCTGATAGAAACATATATAATTATGAGGAGCATTGACATGGTAGATTCACCCAATCCTTTTCCCATGGTGAGGTTGCCTGAAATAAGAAGGCATATGTTTAGAAACTAGAACAGTACACCATAAGAACAGGCCTTATGTTCCAAGTTTTCTGTACCATGCACAATACCAAATCAAACTAAATCCCTGCAATTTATGTGTTTCTCTAAAATCCCCTTAAATGCCATTTAAGATATTATTTACTTCCACTATCACCCCTGGCATCCCGTTGTAGGCACCTACCACTCTCTGTGTAAAATACTGCATTTGTCCTACCTGCCTCCTTTAAATTTCTGTTATCACTTCAAATGCTTAAAGAGAGAGGTAAAGAGGTTTGACAGATAACGTAGGGGGCACTCTTTCACAGAGGGAATAGCTGGAATCTGGAACACTCTGCCTGAAAAGAAGGTGTCAGATTATCTCTTAAAATAGAAGTAACATTTAGACAAGCAGATGAATTGCCATGGCTTAAAAAACACAAACTTAATGTGGGTAAATGCAATCAGTACAGATGGGTGCATGCTTGGTGTGAACGCGGGAGGCAGAATGGCCCATTTCTATGCTGTACAACTCAATAACTCCATAGAACTGATTCTGCCCCACAGTAAAGCAAGCAAGTGGAAATAATTCAACAAAATTTGAATGAGTCTTTCGTAATGGCAAGCTTAGCAAATCTGGCTGATGAACAAGCTTCCCTTCAAGAACCATACAAAAGGAAGTAAAGGTTGAGAGTGAAGACCTGGCGTGTTGGCATTGAAGTTCCACAGATTGAAGAGTATATGTAAAATTAATCAACAGTATTTTATGAATTCACCTGCCTTTCCATCTACAAGAGTTTTCATTTCATTATTTTTTACAATACATCTTTGTTTGAAATTTCAAATGCAGAGTAAAATAAAATCAAAGACAATTTATTAACTCATGATTTTATTCAGCAGCTTGTTAAGCAGCTTTAGTTAAACAATAATGATTGAAACAAAGGTTTGATGTCAGGAAGCAAACTTCCTGTTAAACATACTCAAAATGGGTTAGGCTGCATCTGTGGAGAGAGTAAAAAAGTTAATGTTTCAGGTCATCGATCTTACATTAGAATTTCCTGCTTTATTCACCAAGATCAGCATCCTTCATTCTGATATTGCATCTTCTCCCTGTGTCCTTGTGGGAAGCTCCAGTTTCCTCTTACATCTCAAAGACATGCAGATTGGTAGTTTAACTGACTACTGTAAATTGCTCCAGATTTGCTGGTGAGTGGTAGGACATGGGATGTGCTGATGCTAGAAAAAGATGGGTTTAATGTCGGATTTGTATAAATGTGTGGTTGCTGATCAACAGAGACCCAGTGGACTAAAGAGCCTGTTACCATATTGTATCCAATGGCACATTGACTCGACTCAGAGACAGCCTTTTAGCAGCTCAACCTGTATTTAAAGGTAGGAAGCAGATAATGAGAGACCTGCGCATACAATACGCCTTTCAGGGTTTCAAAGCACTTCACAGGCAATGAACTCATTTTGTTGTTGTAGTGACTGTTATGAATTCGGAAGTCCATTGATACACAGTTCAACCCAGTGACTCAGTCCTTGACCTGGTTCAGGGGCTGGGTGCTGGGGCGATGGGGTGTATCAGCATATTCAATCCCAAGAGTGGTAAGCAATTACAATATCCATTCGTGAAAATGATACAGCCTATTTTAATATAGTGTCCATGCCTTGCCTTGTTTTTGCCCTGTGCTCCCAGTGTTGAGACATTACCAATGTTGTTTCACAGTTTTTGTCATGTCTAACATGTCTGTTGTTACTTTTAAATTTAGAACCATAGAAGCCAGGAGAGACCAACTTTAAATGTATGGATGGAAAATACAATGGACATTTACAAAATGGAGAAGGTAACAGCATCTGTTAATCATAAGTTGGAACAATTTTATTCATACTGGAAAAAATGGTTTAACTACATAACACCTCATAGGCCTGATTCGCACAAGTCAATGAATATGTTGTAAAAAAAATCACTCCCTACTCTGTACATAGTTTTCTTCTTTCGATTGTTCTTTCTTTCCTCTCCTTTCTATAAGTGTATACCTCAGGTAAATATTATGTGAAGATTTGTGACAAATATGATTATATGATATATGTACAGTATCTGAAATGCATCTTATGGAAATGTTTGTTTGATGATGACATTCAATAAAAAATAAAGTACAAAAAAAGAACCATGGAAGCACACAGCACAGATCTGAGCCCCATTCAGCCCACCATATCCACTGAAGACCACGATGCCTATTTACAATAATCCCATTTGCCCATATCCCCCAGCAGCTTTCCTATCCAAGCACCTAACCAAACATATTTTAAACTTTGTAATCCTTCCCACCTCTAACACCACCTTTGGCAGCTTGTTTTGCATACACACCACCCTCTGTGAAAATCTTTCCCCTCAGACCTCTTTTCAATTTCTCTCCCTTCACCTTCAACCAGTGCTCACTAGTTTGAGATTTCACTGCACAGGGAAAATGTATCTCTCTATCTTATCTATGCACCTCATAATTTCATACACCTCTGTAAGATAGCTCCTCAATGTTCTACACTTCAATAAGATCCAATCTTCCCTTATAATCTTTCAATAGTTCTCTATTCTGAGGCAATATTCTGATGACTTTTTAGCACTCTATTGCCCCCATATCCTTCCTTTAGTGCAGTGTCCAGAACTGAACACAATACTCCAAGTGCAATCCAATTAATGCTTTGTACAGTGGCAACATGGCATTCCAACTCTCACACTCAATGCCTGGCCTACGAAGGCAAGCATACCAAAAGCCTTCTTCACTAAACTGCCGACCTACATTACCACTTTCAGGTGAGCTTTTGGTCTTGCACCTCCCAATGTCCCTCTGTACCTCAACACCCCTAAAGTCCTTGCTCTTTACCATATATATATATGTATATTGTACCAGAATTTAACTTCTACCAGACTAACTTCCATCTGCAACTGCTCTGCCCAACATTCAGCTGTTCTTGACCAGTCTCCCACGTGGGACTTTATCAAAGGCCTTGCAAAGGTCTACATAGGCAACATCCATAAGACATAGGAGCAGAATTAGGCCATTTGATCCATCAAGTCTGCTCTGCCATTCAATCATGGCTGATCCTATTTTCGATCTCCTCCTCAACCCCACTTCCCGAACTTCTCCCCATAACCTTTGATGCCATGTCCAATCAAGAACCTATCAATCTCTGCCTTAAGTATACCCAACAACCTGGCCTCCATAGCTGCACTTGGCAACAAATTCCACAAATTCACCACACTCTGGCTAAAGAAATTTCTCCGCATCTCTGTTTTGAAAGCGCCCCTCTATCCTGAGCCTGTGCCCTCTTGTCCTAGACTCCCCCACCAGGGAAACATCCTTTCCACATCTACTCTGCCTAGGCCTTTCAACATTCAAAATGTTTCAATGAGATCCCCCGTCATCCTTCTGAATTCCAGCGAGTACATACCCAGAGTCATCAAATGTTCCTCATATGATAACCCTCTCATTCCTGGAATCATCCTGGTGAACCTCCTCTGGACCCTCTCCAATGCCAGCACATCTTTTCTAAGATGAAGGGCCCAAAACTGATCACAATGTTTAAAGTGAGGGCTCACCAGTGCCTTATAAAGCCTCGGCATCACATCCCTGCTCTTGTATCCTAGACCTCTTGAAATGAATGCTAACGTGGTATTTGCCTTCCTCACCACCAACTCAAACTGCAAGTTAACCTTTAGAGTGTTCTGCACAAGGACACCACTGCCTTCCCTTCATCAACTTTCCTGATAACCTCCTGTCCCTTAAAACACCTTCCAATAATTTACCCACTGGTGACATCAGGCTCACCAGCCTATAATTACTGTCTTATTCGTTGAGCCTTTCTTGTACAATGGACAACATTAGTTATCCTCCAGTCTTTCAATATCTCATGAAGTTTTAAAATACTTCTGCCAGGGCCCCTGTAATTTCTGCACTAACCTCCCACAAGATACAAGGGGACACCTTCTCAGATCCTAGGAATTTAATCACTCTAATTTGCCTGAGGACAGTAAACACCTCCTCTTCTCTAATCTGGAAATGGTCCATGACCTCACTACTGTTTTTCCTCAGTTCTATAGGTTCTGTGTCCATCTCCAAAGTAAATACTGTGACAAGAATACACATAGATTAAGACATAGCTGGCCTGGGCTGGCACCAGTGGAATCAGCAGTTGGTCTGCCACCTGTCTTCAGGAGAGAGAGAGATAAGGAAAACAATAGAGCAGCATTTGGAGATGTTAATGAAGGAAGGAGAGCTGTCAAGATCGGCTCCCCCTTTGAACCCTGAACTGTTTGAAGTGATGGACAGGCGATACCCCAGCAGGGGGATAAAAAGGGACAGGCTTGCTAAGGCAGGACACACACGACACCCGAGGTAACAAGACCCTGGAAGCGGTGCGTCTCTCACAAGTCGGTGGGAAGTACCGGGCCATAGACGCACAGGGTGGAAAGGCACGATCGGCGGGAACCTGGTGTGTGTCCACCCTTGCCTGGGTGTCGGGTTCACCGCAGGGAAACGATCGTATCTGGAAACGGAGGGGTCACAGTCGGTGACCTCAGATGACATCACAAAGGACTCGCCCGAAAGCTGACTGCGAAGGTCTGTGTGGAAGCCTTGAATATTCATTCGTTTTGCCCTCTCTCTCCTTCCCCCCCACTGTCCATCGCCACGGCAGCAATTACTGCGAACTGAACTGAACTAAATTGAACTGAACTTTGCGTCACTTTGAAACTGGTCATTTACCCCTAGACAAAGATAGAGCTTGATTAATCCTGTTATCTTAATTCTGTGTACATGTGTGTTTATCATTGCTGAACTGTTGCACTTATTATCCTTTTGATTAGAGTACTGTGTTGCTTGTTTCTTTAATAAAACTTTCTTAGTTCTAGTAATCCAGACTCCAACTGAGTGATCCATTTCTGCTGGTTTGGCAACCCAGTTACGGGGTACGTAACATAAGTGGGGTTCTCGTCCGCGATTTTGAACGCTAAATTTGGGACGGAGTAAATTGATTGGGTCAAAATTCCCGAAAGAAAGAAAAGACAAACAGCAGAAATGGAGGCTGAGGAAATTATAAAGGCGCCGACCTTGGAGGCATTAGAGGATGCCAGGAAATCGGAATTGGAAGCTGTGGCCAAACGGTTGAATCTTGCTAAGAGGAAGTCGACAATGAGGAGAGAGGAGATACACAGAGCTATCATAGAGCACTATGTATCTAAAGGTGTGTTTCCCCAAGGCGAGCTGGAGGTGGTGTCTATTGAAAAAGCTGCCGGAGACGCGGTACAGGTGCAGCTTGAAAAACTGAGACTCGAGCACGAGTTCCGGGTACGGCAGTTGGAGCGAGAAGAGAAAGAGAGGGACAGACAGTTGGAGCAAGAAGAGAAGGAGAGAGGGTTAGAAAGGCAAGAGAGAGAGTTAGAAAGGCAAGAGAAAGAGAAAGAGTTAGAAAAGCAGGAGAGAGAGAGGGAGAGAGAGAGACAGTGGGAGCGAGAGGAGAAACAGAGGGAAAGGGAATTTGAGCTGGAGAAGTTAAGGATAAGGGCAGAGCAGGGGCCCGTGCCGAACCAAGGTGGAGGGTTCCGGGTGACCCAGGAGGTTAGGCTGGTTCTCCCATTTGACGATACTGACGTGGATCGGTACTTTCTTCATTTTGAAAAAGTGGCTATAAGTCAGGACTGGCCAAGGGATAAGTGGGCTGCTTTGCTTCAGAGTGTACTGAAAGGGAAAGCCCAAGAAGCTTACTCAGCTTTGTCCGCGGAAGATGCCCAGAGGTATGAGGTGGTGAAAGAGGCCATCCTCAGGATTTATGAGTTGGTCCCGGAGGCATACCGGCAGAGGTTCCGGAATGCGAGGAAGCAGTGGGACCGCACGTATTTAGAGTTCACCCGTGAGATGCAGACATATTGTGAGCGTTGGTGCGCCTCAAAGGGGGTAGAGGGGGATTATGACAGACTGCTACAGCTGATCCTGATTGAGCAGTTTAAAGGTTGCGTCCCTGAGGGTCTGAGACCCTACCTAGATGAGAAAGAGGCAGCCACGTTAGCCACAACTGCTAAGTTAGCGGATGAGTATGCGTTGATGCATAAAATGAAGTTTGCCCCGAGTAAAGGCTACCAGAAGGGACGTCAGGACAGCGGGGAGAGTCCGCCAGAAAAGTCAGTAAGTAAGCCGGGGCCTAGTGAGAAGGATAAGGTAGACCGGGAGCAGTCTGGTAGGAAGTCTCCTGAGGTCATTTGTTATAATTGTGGGAAAGTCGGACACTTTGCATCCAGGTGCTTTGCCCCAAAGAAGGAGACGGGAAAAGGAAAAACAGGGGTTCCGACTGGCTGTATTGAGCCGGCAAACCAACCTCCAGGAGAGGGGAGGTCGGATAAGGTTCAGGAAGGGCGCGAGAGGTTTATCTCGGCCGGTTTGATGTCGGTGAAGGAGGGGTTAAAACCAGTTCCAGTGCGGACCTGGAGAGACACGGGAGCGTGTCAGTCACTAATACTGAAGAGTGTATTAGAGTGTAGCTCAAAGACCCAGACTGGGGAGGTCAAGGTCAAAGGTATTGGAGAAGGGACAGAGACAGTCCCTTTGCACCAGGTACACTTACAAAGCAACCTGGTCACGATCGGGGTGAGGTCCGAATTACCGATGAAAGGCGTGGAAGTCTTGCTTGGTAATGACCTCGTTGGGGGAATCGTGTTCGAAGCAGTGAGATTGACAGGTCAGCCTGCCAGCATTGAGGCCCCGCCCATGGACTCACAGGTTCATCACGGGACTGCAGTAGTAAATCTAGCTGAGACGTTTCTGCCAGCCTTGTACGAGAAGGGGGTAGAAAGTGAAAAGAAGGAGTGTAGTGAAACAAGAGGTAGTGAGGGAGCTGAGACAGACTTAGCATTAGCCAGGAAGGAATTTGTGCAGGTGCAGGAGTGAGACAAGGGGCTGATGGTTTTGGCAGAGACAGCTCCCTCTGACACAGAATTAACAAGGGAACTAGTAGGCTATCGTGCGGAGGAAGGATGTTATTGATTATGGCCGACGCGAACTGAGACGGTCACAGGCTTTTGATATGCTAACAAACCTAGTTGGTGTTAACGCGGAAATCAATGAAGCTAGGGTCCCCCTGATAAGAGAAAAAAAACATTTTGAAAAGATGAGTATGGTATCGACCAGATGGGAGAAGGCTATTGTTTTGGCCAGGTCTGCTGATAAGGTCTCTCCCTTAATCCCCGAACAAAGCAACTCTTTAGGAGAAGTAATTAAACGACTCGCACACGTGTGTTTGATTGTCCCGAGGCGATGCAAAGAACTGGGACGTTGGGTGGTGTTTGTTTCACTAGGTCAGCCTAGCGAGCAACACTCATATAGAATGAATAATTCAGTGACAAAAGGGCTGACGAACACAGAGGTGTGTATTGGCAATGTAATACGACTGTCTGAAGCCAGCTTGATAGTGAACCCTGAAAAAAATGAGTTCAGCCACCTGAAGGTCACTTACCTGGGAATTGTGGTGACACAGGGGCAGCTGGCAGCGATGCAAGCTACAGTGCAGGCTATCTCTGACATCCCAACCCCGACAGACAAAAAGGCCCTCAGAAGGCTCTTGGAGATGGTGGGGTACTGTAGGAAGTTTTGCAATAACTCTGTGGTCACTACCCCTCCCCCTCCTACTAAGCCCTTGCGAGAGAAAACTAAGTCGGAATGGGACGACTCTTGTTATTGTGGTACGGGACGAAACCAAATGTGAGGTTACATTGATCGCAATTCATCAGTGTTTTTGGCCACTATGAAGTTTGCTAAATTGGAGCCTGGTCTAAGGGATTATTAATAACATATATAAAAGGAACAGAAAATGTGATGGCTGACTGTCTGTCAGGTGTTGACAACTTCAAACTCGCTGTATTAGCCAAATAGCTGATAAAGATGTATATTTGTGTGTATCAAATAATGTATTCATGTTTGTAATTTTTACCCCTGGTAAAAATCCTTAAAGTGGGGAAGTGTGACAAGAATACACATAGATTAAGATGTAGCTGGCCTGGGCTGGCACCAGTGGAATCAGCAGTTGGTCTGCCACCTGTCTTCAGGAGAGAGAGAGGTAAGGAAAACAATAGAGCAGCATTTGGAGATGTTAATGAAGGAAGGAGAGTTGTCAAGATCGGCTCCCCCTTTGAATCCTGAACTGTTTGAAGTGATGAACAGGCGATACCCCAGCAGGGGGATAAAAAGGGACAGGTTCGCTAAGGCAGGACACACACGACACCCGAGGTAATGAGACCCTGGAGCGGTGCATCTCTCACAAGTCAGTGGGAAGTACCGGGCCATAGACGCACAGGGTGGAAAGGCACGATTGGCGGGAACCTGGTGTGTATCCACCCTTGCCTGGGTGCCAGGTTCACCGCAGGGAAACGATCGTATCTGGAAACGGAGGGGTCACAGTCGGTGACCTCAGAAGACATCACAAAGGGCTCGCCCGAAAGCTGACTGCGAAGAATATTGAAGGTCTGTGTGGAAGCTGTTTGAATATTCCTTCGTTTTGCTCTCTCTCTCCTTCCCCCCACTGTCCATCTCCCACGGCAGTGATTACGGTGAACTGAACTGAACTCAATTGAACTGAACTTTGCGTCACTTTGAAACTGGTCATTTACCCCTAGACGACGATGGAGCTTGATTGATCCTGTTATCCTAATTCTGTGTACATGTGTGTTTATCATTGCTGAACTGTTGCATTTATTATCCTTTTGATTAGAGTACTGTGTTGCTTGTTTCTTTAATAAAACTTTCTTAGTTCTAGTAATCCAGACTCCAACTGAGTGATCCATTTCTGCTGGTTTGGCAACCCAGTTACGGGGTACGTAACAATACAGATACAGAAAAATCTATTTACGATCAACATTATCTCTTTTGGCTTGATGCATTCTGCAGCTGACCACACTGATCGTCAAGGGGGCCAATTTTGTCCCTTGCTATCCTTTTGCTCTTAATATATCTGCAGAAGTCCATATGATTCTCCTTCACCTTACCTGCCAGAGACACCTCATGCTTTTTTTTAGCCTTCTGAAATCCCTCTTAAGTGTCCTTTTGCATTTCAAGTGCCTCATCTGTTCTTTGCTGCCTAAACTGCTATGTCCTTCCTTCTTCTTCTTAACCAGTACCTCAATATCCCTCAAAAACCAAAGAACTGTAAATTTGTTAGTCGTGCCTTTTATTCTAACAGGAACATACAAACACTGTATTCTCAATATTTCACTTTGAAGGCTTCCCACTTTCCAAGCATCCCTTTACTAGAAGGAGTAAAAATCCTTTCTGATGCCATCAAAATTGACCTTTCTCCACTTCAGAATCCCCAAGGACCAGTCCTATCCTTCTCTATAATTATCTTGAAAGTAATAGAATTAGAATCACTGAATCCAAAATGTTCTTCTACACACATTTCTGTCACATGCCCTGTCTCATTTCCTATTAGGAGATCCAGTATTACAGTCTCTTTAGTTGGGATTACTATATAGTGATTCAGGGAACTTTCCTGAATACGTTTGAAAACTATCCTATCCAGTCCCTTTATAGTATAGGAGTCCAAGTGAATAGTAGTAGTAGTCATACTTTATTGATCCCAGGGGGAAATTCCCAGGGGGAGATCCCAGGGGGAAGTGGAATATGTGCAAAGTTAAAATCTCCTGCCATCACAACCTTATTTCTCTGCATATTTGCTCCTCTAAATCCCACAATCTAATGGGAGGTTTATAATATAATCCTTTTTGTGTGGTCATCCCTTTCTTATTCCTCAATTTCATACATATAGATATGTCTAATGTCTTAGCCTCCACCGCCCTCAATGGTAGACAGTCTGAAATATCTGAGCACTGCTGTGACATTTTTCATGACTGATAGTGCCACTCCTCTCCCTTTTATCCCTTCTGCTCTATCACGTCTAAAATAACGGAATCTCATCACATTGAGTTGCCAGACCTGAAGCCAAGCCTTACTAACGGCTATGATATCATAATTCCATGTGCTAATCCATGCTCTTGTGTTCGCCTGCTTTTCCATCAACACTCCTTGCTTTGAAATAGATGCAATTCAGAACATTAGCCCCACCATTCTCACCATTTCAGTTCCTGCCTTTGTATGCAGAGTTAACAACTAATTTCCCCACAACCACTCCACCAGCTGCTGTGGACTCTGGTTCCTTCTCCTGCAACTCTATTTTAAACCACACTTGCCCTCCCCCACTCCAGAGCACCACTTGCGAACTTCCCAAATGTACATTGGTTTTCCTTCAGTTCAGTTTCAAACAGTCCCATTTGTACAGGTCCCTCTCTTGGAGGAGAACCAGTGATACAAAAATCTGAAGCCCTCCCTCCTGCGCCATCTCATTAGCCACGTGTAAACAGTTATATCTTCCTACTTCCAGCCTCACTAGAATGTGTCATGGGTAGCAATACTGATATTACCACCCAAGAGGTCCTGCCCTTTAACTTAACACACAACTCCCTGAAATCACTTTGCGGGGCCTTGTAACCTTCCTGCCCATGTTATTGGTATCGATGTGTATCACGACCTCTGGCTGTTCCCCTGCCCCCTTAAAAATGCTATGGCTCAGTCTAACATGATGCTGACTCTTTCACCCAGGAGGAATGAAATCCATGAATTTTGTTCTTAGCCACAGGATCTGTCTGTTCCCCTAACCAAAAACTCCCCTAATCCTACTGCTCGCCTCTTCTAACAACCCCCACTCTACCGTTCTGAGCCACAGAACCAGAGTCAATGCCAGAGAGCTACCTCTGTGGCTTTCCTCTGCTCAGTTGTTCCCCACCCCCCCAATAGTATCCAAAGCAAAATTCTAGTTATTGAGGAGAATGGCCACAGTTATACCCAGAACTGTAAGAAGATGCAGCTGATGCGCTGCTTGCAGGTGTAGTCAGCAGAGATACTGAAGGTCTCCCTGTCTTCCTACATCCCACAAGAGGAGCACTCCAATATCCTGCCTCTGCAATAAGAAAGAAACTTACCAGAAACTTACCTTAGCCTCTGCCACTTCTCGCTGAAGCCTCATGAGCCAAAGTCTCAGCTCTCTCTCTCAGACTGACCCACTCGAACAATGGCCATTCTGCTTAAACCTAACTTCTTTTTACTAGCCCTTGCCAATTACCTCTTAATCCAAAGGGTCTCAAGCTCCACAGAAAGTTCTGACAGGCCTTGCTTGCTTTTTAAACCTGGAGCTAAACTCCACGAGCAACTATCTGCCAAACTTTTGAAGTTATTAAATAAAATACTGTTGATTCTGAAAATCTGAAATAAAATCAAAATGCTAGAAAAACTAGCAAGTCAGAGAGAGCAGAGAGAGAGGGGGGGATGGAGAGAGAAGAGGGAGAGAGAGTGGAGAGAGAGAGAGAGAGAGAGAGAGAGAGAAAGAGAAAGAGGGTGGAGAAAGAGAGAAAGAGAGAGAAAGAAAAGTAAACATTTCAAGTTAATTTCCTAGTTGGGAAAGCTTAAAAATAAAACATTTCCTAAGAGGCAGAAAAAGTGAAGAACACAGAGCTAAGATCGAAAAGAGGTGTGAAAGGGTAGAAGACAAGAAATAAATGATAAAATGAGATGAAAGTGTAATGGAAAAGATAATAGTCACCAGGAACTATTCTGATATACCTTTATGTAGTATGCTGTCAAATTTTATTTGATAATGTTTGTGTGAAGCACTTACAATGTCTCATTGTTCAGGAATGTTATATAACTGTAATTGCTGTAATAGTGAGAAGGAAACACCAACATGAGTTTTATCCTATGTTGTCCATGTCTTTCTTGTTTTCTGTAATGACAATTGAATAGAAAGGAATGACTGTATTTACATATCAGGACATAAATATTGCCATCGGGGTTTATGGCCTATGAAGTACTTTTATAATGCGAATGCATTTTTTGTAGCAACAGTACAGTGCAAAGACATTAAATTATTATTCATTGCAAAATAAATAAATATTGCAATAAAGGAATGATGAGATAGTGTTCATGGGTTCATGGACCATTCAGAAATCTGATGGTGGAAGGGAAGAAGCTGTCCTGAGTTATTGTTTTAGTCTGTGGGTTCCTGTACCTCTTCCCTGATGGTAATAATGTGGAAGAGGGTATGTCCCAGATGGGGACAGTCATTAATAATGAACAACACCTTTTTGAGGCACCAGACTTGAAAATATGCTCGTTGGTGAAGAGTGTTGTGCCAGTGGTGGAACTGCTGTGTCTCAATCCTTTACAGCCTCTTGTGTTCCAGAGTATTAAGGCCTCCATATCAAGTCAGAATGCTCTCCACTGTACATCTGTAGAAATTTGAAAGACCTTGATGACATACCAAATCTCCTCAATGAAGTGGAGCCGCTGGCATGCCTTCTTCATGATTGCATCAATGTCTTGGGCCCACAACAGATCCTCCGAGATGTTGACATCCAGTGGATTAAAACTGCTCACCTTTTCCACAATGAGGACTGATGCATGTTATTTACTCTCAACCGCTCCCTCCTGAATTCCACTATCAATTTCTTGGTCATGCTGATTTTGAGTGTAGGATTATAGTTGCGATACCAGTCAACCAACCAATGTATCTCACCCCTGTATGCCTCGTCGTTGCCATCTGAGATCTTACCAACAACAGTGGTATCATCTGTGCTTAGCCACACAGTCAAGAGTGTACAGATAGTAGACCACGGGGCTAAGTATGAATTCTTTAAGGTGCACTTCTGGTCAGTAAGGAGACATTATTTCTGATCTGCGCTGACTGTGATCTCCTAATAAGGAACCAAGGATCTAGATGCTGAGGGATGTACATAGGGCAGGGTTAGAAGCATGTTGACTAGTACTGAGGTGATGACGGTATTGAAGGTGGAGCTGTAATCAATAGAAAGCAGCCTGATGTATGTTTAGCAGAGTGGTGAGACATTGAAATCGCATCCATTGTAGACCTATTGTGGTGGTAGGCAAATTGAAGCAGGTGCAGGTCCCTTCCCAGGCAGAAGTTAATTCAAGCCATAACCAAACTTGCAAACCACTTCAATATAGTTGATGTAAGTGCTACTGAACAATGCTCATTGAAGCATCTTACCCTTCTCTTCTTGAGCACCCTTTTGAAGCAGATGGGAACCTCAGACGACAGCAATGAGAAGCAGATGTCCTTGAACACTCCAGCCGGTTGGACAGCACACGTTTTCAATACCTGGCCCGGTACACAGTTGGAGTCTGATGTCTTGTGAGGGTTCACACTCTTGAAGGATGTTCTGACATCGGCTTTTATTAGATCAAAAGGTCACCAGATGCTGTGGAGATTCTCACAGGTGTGACGTTATTTTCTCTTTCAAAGCATGCATCAATGGTATTGAGCTCATTGAGGAGTTGTACCATGTAGCCTACTGTACAATATGGGCAAACACCAGGAAATCTGCAGATGCTGGAAATTCAAGCAACACACATAAAAAATGCTAGTGAACGCAGCAGGGCAGGCAGCATCTATAGGAAGAGGCACAGTCGATGTTTGGGGCCGAGACCCTTCGTCAGGAATAACTGAAAGAAGAGATAAAAGAAAGACAGCCCGAAACGTCGACTGTACCTCTTCCTATAGATGCTGCCTGGCCTGCTGCGTTGACCAGCATTTTTTATGTGTATAATATGGGGTTATTTTATGTCGTAGTAACAGGTTATTGAGCATGCGCTATTAGGCGCCTATTGATCTATATATGTGTTCAGTTCAGGTTCCATAAGTGGAAAGCCCTGTTAACTTAGCTCCGGTCTCTAGCACTTTTACTTATAATTTTGTTCTGTAACCCGCCACATAGTCAACAAATTGGCAACGAGGTTAATGAACCTGCATCGTGTCAGAATGCCGTGCTTTAATTGATAACGGCACTCAGAAGAGGCAGAGTGAGGCCGCGAGTCTGAAAAGAAGTGGGAGTTCAGCTGGTGTCGGAAATGTCGGGAGACCAAAAGACACAGTCGGAGCCATGGCGCGTCCAGGCGAGACCACAGCCTGCGCTGAACCCCAGGACTGAGGGTCTGCCTGCCTCAGAAGGGAGATAAAAAAAAAGGAACGACACATGCATCTAGCCAGAGCACGCTCACGACGCTAGCCAATAAAAAGTCACGTGAATCAAAAAGGAAACAAGGGACCGGGGCTAAATTCACATAACAAGGGTAAATTAACACAATAAGGATGGCGTTAATTGGAACCATTACAGCATTTGATAGTGGCATTGAAGACTGGGCAACTTATATTGAAAGAATAGAGTTATATTGTGATGCTAACGATGTCAATGAAGAAAAGAAAGCCAGCATCTTACTTAGTTTAATGGGCGCAAGAACATACGGGCTGCTACAGATCTTGTTAACCCCTGAAAAGCCAGCTGACAAAATGGTCAAGAATATAGTAGACACTCTCCAACAGCATTGAAACCCCAAACTGCTGGTCATTGCTGAAAGATTTAAATTCCAAAAACGGAATCAGAGCAAAGATGAAAGCATTTATGAATATTGTGCTGAATTGAGCAAATTATCAGAACATTGTCAGTTTGGAGCTGGTCTATCAGACGCTCTGAGGGATAGGTTAGTGTGTGGCATGTACTGTGAAACCACACAGAAGGAGCTCCTGTGGGGAAAAGACCTTAAATTCGAGAAAGCGCTAAATATTTCAATATCAATAGAAACAGCCACACGAGGTGCTTCACGGATACAACAAAAATCTCTGGAATATGCTACAAATAAAATTTCACTGCGCAAAAATGAAGGAAAGAAATGTTACCGTTGTGGGAACAGGTCACATGAACCTGATGGTTGTTGGTTTAAAGATAAAGAATGCCGAAACTGTGGCAAACAGGGCCACACTGGCAGTGTATGCAAAGCTAGTAAACGTCAGGAAAAGGGCAAAATACAGAGAAACGAGAAACCCCAGAAAGGAAAATACAACAATGTGCACAAAATGAAAGAAAGCAATTCTGATGAAAGTGACTCAGACAAAAGTGAATTGTCTTGTCTGCCACTTCACGGCGTAGAAGAGACAGATGATCGAAGAGTAATATGGATCGCTCTACAAATGGCAGGCGTGAGACTGAAAATGGAGTTGGACACATGCTCAGCCTTAACAATGATCTCTGTATGCGACTACAAATGACTGTTTTCGCACATGCTTCTGAAACGAACTAAACTACTGCTAAAGACTTACACAGGACAGAAAGTGCGTCCCAAAGGCAAAATTAAAGTGACAGTGACTCATGGAGGTAAAACACAGCAACTAAACCTCCATGTACTGCTAAATGGAGGACCATCGTTGCTGGGACGTGAATGGCTCAGGAAAATTCAGTTGGATTGGCACACCATCAAGGCACTAAATATGTCAGCAAAGGAGGGCAGCAAGGCTACATCTAAGAGACTGTTGCAAATACTTGCTGACTCTGAGGAAGTGTTTATGAAAGGAATAGGAACTCTTCAGGGCACGAAAGCAAAGATTGAGATTGAGGAAAATGCATGTCCACAATTTCACAAAGCCAGGCCAGTGCCATATGCAATCCGTCCAACAGTAGAGGCAGAGCTGAAAAATCTGGAGCAGGCTGGGGTCCTGTCAAAGGTGGATTGGAGTGAATGGGCCATGCCCATTGTTCCAGTGATAAAGAAAACCTCCAGCACAAAACCAGGAAAACCAAGCAAGGTGCGCATATGTGGAGACTTTGAAGTGACTGTTAACCCAGTGCTCCGCACAGTACAGTATCCCCTACCTCGTATTGAGGACATTTTTGCTTCCCTGTCAGGAGGTAAACATTTCACAAAAATCGATTTGGCCCAGACTTACCTTCAAATGGAAATCAATTGGCATCCAAGAAATACCTGACGATAAATACACACAAAGGAGTTTTATCGGTACAACAGGTTGGTGTTTGGGATAGCATCAGCTCCCGCAATCTGGCAAAGGGCAATGGACGAGGTTCTGCAGGGGATTCCAGGGACTTGGTGTTACCTGGATGACATCATTGTCACCAGCAAAGATGACGACGAACATCTTTCTAACCTAAAACAAGTGCTCACCAGGTTATGAGAATATGGGCTCAGAGCTAATCGACAGAAGTACGAGTTTTTCAAAAAGGAAATCTCATACTGTGGGCATGTGCTCAACAAGGATGGCTTACACAGGTCTCAAGACAAGACAGAAGCGGTGCTTAAGGCACCACCACCTGAAAATGTGTCTCAGCTGAGAGCATATCTTGGTCTAGTGACCTACTACCACAAGTTCTTGCCTAACCTATCCACGGTCCTACACCCAGTAAATGCATTATTACAGGCAGGGACACAATAAAAGTGGGCTGAGAGCTGTGAGAAAGCATTTCAGGAAACTAAAAGACTCATAACTTCAGAAGGGGTGCTTGCACACTTTGGCCCCTCCTTACCAATCCGACTGGCTTGTGATGCCTCACCCCATGGGATAGGAGCTGTGTTATCACACAAGTTTCCAGATGGCTCCGGAAGACCAATAGCGTTTGCCTCAAGAACGCTAACTTCAGCTGAATGCAACTATGCAGAGAGGCCCTAAGCCTCGTGTGGGGTATCAAGAAATTCAGTCACTACCTGTATGGCCAAAGGTTTACTCTGTTGACTGACCATCAGACTCTCGTGTCAATCTTCAACCCAAGGAAAGGCGTTCCAGTGATGACAGCACAAAGGCTACAGCGATGGTCCCTTTTCTTAGGAGGTCACAGGTACGACATCAAACACAAGGGAACCAAGCAACATGGCAATGCAGATGGTTTGTCACGTTTACCACTGCCCACTTCCGAGGTAACTACGCAAGTGGATTCAGCAGAGATCTTTCACACGACAACAGTTGAACAATTACCAGTAACAAGCAGCCTCATTGAAAGGGAAACACGCAATGACCCTACGTTGTCAGAAGTGTATGACATCACGGTAAAGGGGTGGCCAGCACAGAGTAACACACTGTTTCCAGCCTTCTCAGCGTGGAAGGAGCAGTTGTCAGTGTGTCAGGGAACACTAACGTGTGGCTCATGAGTTGTGATTCCTCCCAAGCTACGCACCAGAGTGCTGGAGGAACTGCACGAGGGGCACCTGGGTACAGTGAAGATGAAAAGTCTTGCCCGTGCCTATGTGTGGTGGCCAGGAATCGATAAACAGATTGAGGATGTGACCAAGAACTTCTCTGGATGTCAAAAGATCCAGAACACACCACAACAAGCCCCTCTCCATCCATGGGAGTGGCCCTCATCACCATGGCAGCGAGTTCACATCGACTTGGCTGGGCCATTCATGGACTCTATCTTTTTAATCGCCGTTGATGCACATTCCAAATGGCCGGACTTCATCAAAATGAAGACAACCACATCAGAAAAGACTATTACAGTACTGACGACCATGTTCGCCAGGAATGGCATATCAGAACAAATCTACACAGACAATGGATGACAATTTGTCTCTGAAGAATTCCAAAGTTTTGTGAAGAACAATGGAATCAAGCACTTTACATCGGCTCCTTACCATCCATCCACAAATGGCTTGGCAGAAAGATTTGTACAGACATTCAAGAAAGCCCTCAATGCAAGGAACAGCGAAAATCGACCACTACAACACAAGATAGACAGCTTCCTCCTTGCCGAGCGTAATTCAGTACATGCAACCACTAATCAGACTCCAGCGATGATGTTTCTGAACAGGAACCTGAGGTCCTGCATGGATCTTCTCAAACCAGATGTACGGCGTGATGTAGAGAACAGACAGTTCAAACACTTAAATGTTAAGTCAATACGGAGCTTCAATGTGGGACAGTCAGTTCTTGCACAGGATTACTGGATTGAAAAGTGGCATAGACGGGCCATTAATGTATAGAGTACAGGTGGGAGAGAATGTATGGAGACGCCATGTGGATCAAATCCTGGATGCTCAGGTGAAAACTCAACAACACCTTTCCTGGACTCCTATGACATAGAAGCACGTCATGTGGATCAAATCCTGGTTGCTCAGGTGGAAAACACAACATATTGCCCTGACTCCCCGGACATAGAAGCAAACACTCCTGATGTGACCACATCAATCTCATCCACAGATAAGCCTGTCGTCAGTGCTGAGGACCCGCTTGATGTAACTGTGGAGACTAATTCCCCAAGTCAAACGTTGCAGGGCAGACGTTATCCGGAGAGACAGAGAAGGGCCCCCCAGAGACTTCAGTTATAATTATTATTATTAATATTATTATTATGTTACTTTGTTATAATTTCATATTATTACGTTACTAATTGAACAGTTGGTGAACATTGGTATATTAAGGGTACACATACAGTATTTGTTTAGCGTAGTGCTCCTGTTAACTTAAAAAGAACAGTTGATACACTTTAAAATAAAAAGGGAGGAGTGTACCATATAGCCTACTGTATAATATGAGACTATTTTATGTTATAGTAACACATTATTGAGCATGCATTATTAGGCGCGTATTGATCTGTATATATGTGTTCAGTTCAGGTTCCGTAAGTAAAAAGCCCTGTTAACTTAGCTCCAGTCTCTAGTGTTTTTATTTATGGTTTTGTTGTATAACCCGGCTGCATACACAACAGGAGTGAAGCATCATTGCCATTTATGCTGTTAAGCTTTGACTTATAGGAAGTAACAGCATGCAAAATCTGCCACAGATGTCTTTTATCTGATTGTGTCTCTATCTTCACACAGAATTGCCTTTTTGCTCTTATGATGACCTTCCATAGATCATACATAGACTTCTTATAGGATTCTGGATTGCTGGTCTTGAACACCACCGGTGTAGCCCTCAGTGGACTGTGAATCTCTGGTTTATCAGTTTATCATGGGCTCCTGTTTGGGAAAATAGGGCATGTTCTCAAAGGCACAGAGTTATCCACACAGGTTTTAATGAAGTCAGTGGTGGGTATGGCATAGTCATTCATATCCAAAGATGAATTGTAATATGGCCCATTCCACCAATTCAAAGCTGTCTTGTAGATGTTCCTTTGCTTTGCTTGACCATACCGTTGTGGTCCTCACCTATGGTGCTGTGGTCCTCAGTCTCTGACTATATGTCAGCTGTTGACGTAGTCATGTGATAGAATTGCCAAAATGTGGATGGAGGATGACACAGTAAGCATTCTTGAAGTTATCAAGTGTCGTAGTGCCTCTGGTTCCACGGGTGGCATGTTGGTGTACGGTTGTCAGAGTCACCATCAAGCTGGCCTAGTTGAAGTCTGCTACAGTGAACTGGAAAGCATCAGTATGCATGGTCTCGTGACAGTTGGTCATGGTGCTCAGCTCCACCTCACTTGACATGAAATGTACACTGCAACAATGTTGACAGTGAGAAATTCCTCACAGATAGAAGTAACTTGGTATTTTTTACAACTTGGTATCAACCTTGCGTGCCTCATTTCTGGAAAAGAGAAAGGTAAAACAGAAACTAAAAGCAATAAACAGAAAACACATTTCTATTCTTGTAACTGTTGATTAATCTTTTTGTGCATGAAGTGGTTCTATATAATCCTGTGTTTTAATGGCAAGTAAAATACTATACAATTTCACCAAAATACATACTGTGCATTATGAACCCATGAACTCCTCTTCAACCTATTCTTTTGTCTTTTTTGACTGCTTTCATTTGGCTATGTAAACAATTGTTATACAGAGCCTCCAAAGAAGAAATCATTTACATTTACATTTACATTTATATTGTTCACATCCTCAGGTCCTCTAAGAAAATATACAACAAAAATATATGCAACACACATCAAAGTTGCTGGTGAACGCAGCAGGCCAAGCAGCATCTGTAGGAAGAGGTGTAGTCGACGTTTCAGGCCGAGACCCTTCGTCAGGACAACAAAAATATATGGTAGCTTTTGAGGCCTTCTGGGTTATTGTGCTTCGTAAGCAAATAAAGAGCCATATGGGTTGCAAATAAGCCTGGTTTATGAAATATTTCATCTCATCTCTAAAGTTTGTTCTACAATTAAGTAGAACTAGTCTGATTAAGATGACATTTGCCCATTTTTGCTATATATTCTTCATTGACTCACCCAATAAAAATCTATCAACTCTTGCATCATTTTATGATTACAACACAGAAGGCAGCCACTTGAGCAATTGTGTTTGTGCTGACTCCTTGCATATCAATGCTGTTCGTCCCTTCTTGCTCTATGTACCAACATATTGGATTCCCTCAAGTGCCTCTTCTATCTCTTTTAGAAACTCTGGATTGAGTTACCTCACAGGCAATGAGATCTGAATCATAGCCTTTCAATGTTTGAAGCTTTCCTTTGAAGTATTAACCAATGCTCATCCTTTATTCTGACTAGTCATAGTCATAGTCATACTTTATTGATCCCAGGGGAAATTGGTTTTCATTACAGTTGCACCATAAATAATAAATAGTCACAGAACTATAATAGTTAAATAGTAATAGTAATATAGTTAAATATGTAAATTATGCCAGTAAATTATGAAATAAGTCCAGGACCAGCCTATTGGCTCAGGGTGTCTGACCCTCCAAGGGAGGAGTTGTAAAGTTTGATGGCCACAGGCAGGAATGACTTCCTATGACACTCTGTGCTGTATCTCGGAGGAATGAGTCTCTGGCTGAATGTACTCCTGTGCCCAACCAGTACATTATGTAGTGGATGGGAAACATTGACCAAGATGGCATGCAACTTAGACAGCATCCTCTTTTCAGACACCACTGCCAGAGAGTCCAGTTCCATCCCCACAACATCACTAGCCTTACGGATGAGTTTGTTGATTCTGTTGGTGTCTGTTACCCTCAGCCTGCTGCCCCAGCACACAGCAGCAAACATGATAGCACTGGCCACCACAGACTCGTAGAACATCCTCAGCATCGTCCGGCCAATGTTATAGGACCTCAGTCTCCTCAGGAAATAGAGATGGCTCTGACCCTTCTTGTAGACAGCCTCAGTGTTCTTTGACCGATCCAGTTTATTGCCAATTCGTATCCCCAGGTATTTGTAATCCTCCACCATGTCCACACTGACCCCCTGGATGGAAACAGGGGTCACCAGTACCTTAGCTCTCCTCAGGTCTACCACCAGCTCCTTAGTCTTTTTCACATTAAGCTGCAGATAATTCTGCTCACACCATGTGACAAAGTTTCCTACCGTAGCCCTGTACTCAGCCTCATTTCCCTTGCTGATGCATCCAACTATGGCACAGTCATCCGAAAACTTCTGAAGATGACAAGACTCTGTGCAGTAGTTGAAGTCGAAGGTGTAAATGGTGAAGAGAAAGGGAGACAAGATAGTCCCCTGTGGAGCCCCAGTGCTGCTGATCACTCTGTTGGACACACAGTGTTGCAAGCACATGTACTATGGTCTGCCAGTCAGGTAATCAAGAATCCATGATACCAGGGAAGCATCCACCTGCATCGCTGTCAGCTTCTCCCCCAGCAGAGCAGGGCGGATGGTGTTGAACGCACTGGAGAAGTCAAAAAGCATGACCCTCACAGTGCTCGCTGGCTTGTCCAGGTGGGCGTAGACACGGTTCAAACTCAAATTGTTCTCTTAGACCGTCTTCTGACATTTCTTCCCTGATGAAGAAAAAGTGAGGAAGCTTCTTAATGCAAAGTGTGGTTTGAATTTGGAATAAGTTGCCAAAAATTGAGCTATCTTAAAAAGATAATACACAGATAGGAAAGATTGAGAGGGCTATGGGCCAAATGTGGGTAGACGGGATAGGCTCACTGGGCAACACAGTTGGCATGGATAGGTTGTGTCAGTTTCCATGTGGTTTGACTCCATGGATCAATGATCCCCAGGCAATATCATTATATACCTCCCTACGGTGTACTTCCACTGCTATGTCTTCTGTTTCATTTTTATCTAAAGGTTTAAGTAAATTTATTATAAGTACATACTTGCATGAAACTACATACAACCCTGAACTTAATGTTCTTGTAGGAAATCACAGTAAACAGAAGAAACACAATAGAATCAGTGAAAGATTGCACCCATTAGGACAGACAAGCCACCAGAAAAACAACAAGCTGTGCAAATACAAAAAGAGAGAGAAAAAAGGAAATAATATACAAACAAACAAACAAATAAATCAATCAATAAATAAGCAATAAATATCAAGAACCTAAGAGGAAGAGTCCTTAAAAGTGAGTCTAAATGTAGTGAGAACAGTTCAGTGAATGAGCAAGTGAATTTGAGTGAAGTTATCCCCTCTGCTTCAAGCGTCTGATAGCTGAGGAGTAATATTTATTCGTGAACCAAATAGTATGGATTCTGAGGCTCCTGTACATTCTTCCCGGTGGCAGCAGCGTGAAGAGAGCAGGGCCTGGATGGTGGGGTACCAGGATGTTACATTCATTTTTATTCAGTGGTCTTCAGTCTTGACAAGCCAATATGCAGCACGTTATCAAATGCTTTGAAAGTCCATATATCTCACATCAATTGCATTCCTCACAACTAATCTCTTTTTTATTTCATTACTGAATTCTCAAAATATTTATGGTCAATGTGCCTTTAGAAGTTGCTGCTCTTTTCTACTGATCAATTCACACTGGTTCAAGTGATTACTGATTTTGTACCTGATTTTTACACAACTTCCTCCAAATCTGAGATTAAACTGATCGATCTGTGATCAATAGAATGATCCCAACATCTTTTTTATGAATAAGAGTAAGATATCTAATTTTTAATTTAGGTTCCACCTGAGTCTATGGATGTTTGGAAGATTAAGGCCGGTTTCTCTGCAATTTCCTTTCTTTTTTCCCTCTGCAATGTTGTCAGTGTCTCATCTGGGTCAGGAAGTTTATCCACTTAACTTGTGACTGGCCTTTTCGGAATCTCTGTTTTACCAATTTGTCACCCATTCAGAATCTCCACAGAAGCCCCAGAACAATCTTATGTCTGGATGAAAACTGACGTAAAATACTCCTTTGATACCTCAGTCAGATCATCTGTCTCCGGGAGTAAGTTTCCTTATTGGTCTTTTATCGGCCCAGTTCTCCCCTTATAACCTTTACCTACTCACAAGCCTACAAAATGTATTAAATTTCCTTTTCTGTTTGTGGCTAGTCATTTCTCATGCACCTTCTTTGCCACTCTGATCTTCTTTTGCACTCCCTTTCTGTAATTAGCCTGATTCTCACATCTGGCATCTATCTTATGATATTCTTTTTCTCTCTCTGATGACTGGGCCATCCAACAAAGTTCTGGCCTTAGTCTATCTACCTTTCTCCTTAATTTGCAGATGAAACACCTTAAAGGCCTCGCAATGTTCAGTTACAGTTTTAGCTCTCAAGACAACCCACCAGGACAGAACTTAATTAATCGCAATGAAACTGGCCTCCAGCCAGTTGATTCCTTTTGTTGGAATGGTCCTTATCCTTTGCCACAACTATTAAACACCATACTACATTGTGATCAATCTTCGGTGGATGCTATCCCAATGATATTTGCTCTCTTTGACCTGGCACCTTTCCCAGAAACTCTCTAGCAATACCACTTTCTCATTGGGTTACATATCTATTGATCAATAAAGTTATTTTGAACATATTTCAGAACTTGACCCCTCTTGTCCTTTATATTATTACTATATCAATATCTGCATAGCTGAAGTCTTCCATTTTCACTGCTCAGTGGGCTTTTGTACATGTTTACAAATTCACTGTGAGTTTGGATATCCAGGTCTCTGTTCTTCTCACGTTATAATTCCATGTGGTCCTGTCACATTATTATCTCAGGTAACACACACAAAAAGTACTGGTGGAACGCAGCAGGCCAGGCAGCATCCATAGGAAGAGGTACAGTCGACGTTTCGGGCCAGGACCCTTCGTCAGGACTAACTGAAAGAAGAGATAGTAAGAGATTTGAAAGTAGGAGGGGGAGGGGGAGATCCGAAATGATAGGAGAAGACAGGAGGGGAAGGGTGGATCTAAGAGCTGGAAAGTTGATTGGCAAAAGGGATACCAGACTGGAGAAGGGAGAGGATCATGGGATGGGAAGCCTCCAACCTGATGGCATGAATATTGACTTCTCTAACTTGCGTTAATGCCCCTCCTCCCCTTCACACCCCATCCCTTATCTATTTATTTAATATATTTTTAATTCCCACCCTTTTTTTTCTCTCTCATTTTTCTACCTCTGTCCCTCTCACTATAACTCCTTGCCTGCTCTCCCCCCTTCTCTCTCTCCCCAGGCTTCCCATCCCATGATCCTCTCCCTTCTGGTATCCCTTTTGCCAATCAACTTTCCAGCTCTTAGCTGCATCCCTCCCCTCCTGTCTTCTCCTATCATTTCGGATCTCCCCCTCCCCATCCCACTTTCAAATCTCTTACTATCTCTTCTTTCAGTTAGTCCTGACGAAGGGTCTCGGCCCGAAACGTCGACTGTACCTCTTCCTATAGATGCTGTGTCCACCAGCATTTTTTGCGTCTGTTGCTTGAATTTCCAGCATCTGCAGATTTCCTCGTGTCTGTGTTATAATCTCAGGTGGGTGGTTATCCCTGTAGCCTTCCAGTCCTGTTTGGATTACTTACTATATTTGTGTACATATTTTGTAACCAACCTTAGATATTTTTGTAGCCTCTTCTAGTCTGGTTCTAAAAAACTGGTATTTCTTCTTTTCATGCTGGTTGACTGGTGCCGCAGCAACAACCTTGCACTCAACATCAGTAAGACCAAAGAGCTGACTGTGGACTTCAGAAAGGGTAAGATGAGAGAACACATACCAGTCCTCACAGAGGGAACAGAAGTGGAGAAGGTGAGCAGTTTAAAGTTCCTGGATGTCAAATTCTCTGAGGACCTAACCTGGTCCCAACATATCGATGCAGCTACAAAGAAGGCACAATAGTGGCTATATTTCATTATGAGTTTGAGGAGGCTTGGTATGTCACCAAAAAGACTTGCAAAATTTCTGCAGGTGTACCATGGAGAGCATTCTAACTGGCTGCATCACTTTCTGTTATGGGGGAGGGGGCTACCACACAAGATCAAAGTAAACTTCAGAGAGTTGGTAAACTTAGTCAGCTCCATCATGGACACTAGCCTCTGTAGTATCCAGGACCTGGTAAAGGAGTGATGCCTCAAAAAGGCAGCATCCATCATTAAGAACCTCTTACCTAAGGCATTCCCTTTTCTCATTGCTACTATCAGGAAAGAGGTACAGAAGCCTGAAAGCACACACGCAATGATACTTGAACGGCTTCTTCCCCTCAACTATACAATTTCTGGATGGACATTAAACCCATGAACACTACCTCACTACTTCTTTTATTTCTGTTTTTACACTACTGAATTAAACTATTTTATATGTATATACACACACACTTAATGAGATATACAGTTTTCTATTATTATATATTGCATTTACTTCTGGCATAAGGTTAACAAATTTCACAACGTATGTGTGATATTAAACTTGATTCAGATTCTAACTTGTCTCTTCCAATCTTTTTTACACTTTTTTCCTTTTTAAATAGCTTCCTTCCCCTGTCCAAGCCAATATCGAGAATTACTTTAAATCTCCCATCCTAACACCAGCAAACCTTCTGCCCATTTTGAGATGCAAACTTTCTGGTCTTCCTAGAACCTAGAACCTAGAACAGTACATGCTGTTCGGACCATGGTACTGAGCCAGCCTTTTAACCTACTCTAAGATCAATTTAACCCTTCCCTCCTATATAGCCCTCCATTTCTAGAGGCCATCTCCCTCATACTGGTCCAAGTGTTGCGGAGATAAAACGCCATTCCAACTGCACCATCTGTCCAACCACTTATCTCTACTGTCTACAATGTTCATGGCACTGGAAGTAATCTTAATCTTCTAACCTTTGAGGTCCTGCTTCTTAATCACTTTGCTGACTCCTTAAAAGAAGTGGGCTCAGCCTACTGGGACTGATGCAGACTACAATTTATGTCTGTTCATCATTCGGATCTTTCTCCAGCCACACCATAATGTCTTCGAGTCAGCACGATAACTGGTCCTTAATCCCACTGAGTCTGTGCTGACCATCAACCACTCATTTATTCTAATTCTACCCTAACCCATATTTTCTCCTCACTCATTGATATACTATGGACAATTACAATGGTCAGTTAATTGACCCCAACCCATATGTGTTTGGAATTGGGGGAAACTGGAGCTTCCAGAAGACGCCCACAGGCAGAATGTGTGCAAATTCCAACAGACAGCACTGGAGGTCAGGATCCAGCCCAATGGTGGGGGCAGCAGCTCTGCTAGCTGTGCCATAATCTGCCCTTATCCCTGCATTAGTGGAGGCAATGTACCACCAAATAGTAACTTATGCCTCCACAGAGACATCTGCCTATTTCCTCAACTGCAGAATTCCCTCTGCTTGTTATTCACAGAGCAGTTGAGCCATCCATACTGCCACAGTATTGGCACTGATTGTACTCCTCAGGGGTGCCCTCTGCCTTGTTATTATTCAGAACTAAGCACAAGTTACTGTAAAAGATGCCCTCATGTTTCTAGTTGAATACATACTACACTGATTTGCCAACCATATATTGCATGGGTAGATCTCAAACTAGAAGGTGAACATAAAATCTTTAGATCCAGAAGTGAGAGTGCTTAGCCACACCAAAATATCAGATGCATACATTTCTTTCTATATATAGTAATTACTCTAGAAATGTAATTTGGCAGTTTATTGCAGATTGAATTTCAATTCCTGCTATTTAATAACATTGAAAATCAAGTAGTCAAAACAGAATCTCCATTAGACGGACTCCAGAAAGATGAGCTATATACAGAGTGAATAAGTAAGTAAAAGTTATCAACCAAGACATGGTCTGGTTTTCTGTGAGTTATTTTCACATCATGTAATATCAAATTGGCAGTGGCATATTTTGATTACATTTGGTAACTCAGCCCATTATGTCTAAACAGACCTTTTGGCCCCATTAGCCTAAATTAGAACCCTATCCTTCTATGTCTTACCTCTGTCTAAATCTTTCTAAAAATCGTGATTGTATCTGTTTCCACACCTACTCTGGCAGCAAATTACAGGTATCAACCAATCTCTGTGTAAGAATTACCACTGAAACCCCCTTTAAAATGCCTTTCTCTCACTTTAAAGCTATGTTCTCTTGTTTTAATTACCCCTACAATGGGAGAAAGATTCTGTACATCTACCCTACCTGTGCCTGCCATAATATAAGTGTCTGTAATTCACCCCTCAGCCTCCATCACTCCAGGAAAAACAAGTCCAGCCAATCCAATTTTTCCTCAGTCCAGTCAACATCCTAGTGAGTCTGTTCTACACCCTCTCCAGTGTATCTGCATCCTTCGTGTAGTGTGGTGATGAGAGCTGCACACAAAACCCCAAGTGCAGCGCAACCAGTGAATTATTTTTTTCCATCATAGGATAGATGTGGTTTCATTTGGCTGTTCAGCTGTGTGTGAATCTACATTGTAGATTCACTTTCTAAGCCATGCATTCTGATCCCAGAAGATAATAAATATTTTGTCACCCATTGGTAATTTTTACGTGTGCATGTTCTACGTGTTAGTTCCTTGTAGAGTAGATGTAATCTATTGGTCATCACTAGGGCAAGGAAGTAAGCAATAGGAAAGAACAGGTGTGCTTTTGCTTTTAAACCTGTTCTGCCTCCATAAGTGTGAACCTATGCAATAACTAAAACTTTTGACATTTAAAATCGAGAGCTGGAAATGTGATATGGAAAGTCCATCCCGATTTTAATCACAGTTTAGCTCTCATTATGTAATTTAAGAAAAACTTGATGGTGATAGTGTTTATGTCAACAATTCAAACTTCATTAAGCCCTCTAGAAATGAATTAGATTGACTAGTCCAAAATTTGAGGTCCTATGGATCCAAGGCAACCTGATAAATTGGATCTAAAATTGGCTTGGCAATACGAGACAGAAGGCAGCCATGGAGGATTGTATCTGTGATTTGAATGCCTCACTCTAAGTTCAAAGTAAATGTTATTATCGAAGTACATATATGTCACCGTATACAAACCTGAGATTCATTTTCTAGTGGGCACACTTAGCAAATCTATAGAATAGTAACTACATCAGAATCAATGAGAGATCAACCATAGTGCAGAAAAAAATAAACTGCACAAATGCAAATATAAATAGGTAGCAATAAATAACGAGAACATGTCATAATGTGATAGTGAGTCCTTAAAGTGAGATCATTGCTTGTGGGAACATTTCAATGATGGAGCAAGTGAGTGTAGTTATCCCCTTTTATTCAAGAGATGGTTGAAGGGTAGTAACTGTTCTTGAACCTGCTGGCTCTTGTACTTTCTATCTGATTGCAGCAGCAAGAAGAGAGCATGACCTAGCTGTTGGGGATCTCTAACACCGAGGAATTTAATGTTGCTCACCCTCTCCATCTCTGATCCCCTGAGCAGGGCTGGCTCATAGACATCTGGTTTCCTCCTCCTGAAGTCTATAATCAGCTCCTTAGTCTTGCTGACATTGAGTACGAGGTTGTTGTTGAGGCACCACTCAGCCAGATTTTCAATCTGGCATCCATATGCTGATTCATCACCACCCTTGGTTCAGCCTACAATAGTGGTGTTGTCAGTAAACTTGAATATGGAATTGGAGTTAAGCATAGCCACACAGTCACAACTGTAAAGCGAGTAGAGCAGCCTTGTGGTGCACCTGTGCTAATGGAGATTGTGGAGGACACATTGCGGCCTCATGAACACACTCATGGCATTCCATTGGGACCAGTGCTGGGACCCTTGCTCTTTGAAATTGATGTGAAAAGTTTGTAAGTGGATGTAGGAAGCAGATGGGTTCATAGATGACATGAACATCCATTGAGTTGTTGACAATGTGGATAGAAGTCCTGAACTACAGGGTAGTTTTGGTGAAATAGGGTGATAAATGGGAATTGATGCATTTTGGGAGTTCTAACAAAGCTGAGACATGCATAATAGGATGAGTTAAGGGGCAGATGCACCTTGGTGTACAAACCTAATATCCTTGAAGGTGGCAGGGCAAGTGGCTAATATCATTAATAAAGCACACTGTATAAGGTGCTTGCCTCTACTATTCAGGTCAATGCACCTAAGAGTAGGGAATTTATATTTTGTAAAACATTAGTTAGACTGCAGCTAGAGTACAGTATATTGTACATTTCTGGTCACCACACTATAGGAACAATGTGATTGCAGTGGACAGCTTCTCCAGGATGTTGCTACAGATGAAGAATTTCCTTTATAAGGAGAGACTGGAATGGCTAGGTCTGTTTTCTTCAGAGCAGAGGAGATTAAGAGGGGCAAGATTGAGATATATAAAATTATGTACAGAAACAGGTGTAAGTAGGGTAGGATGCAAATATTTTTCCCAAAATCAAAGGTCAGTAAAGCTGGGGCATAGTTTTAGGATTAGAAGTAAAAGGTTTTGAGAGGATCTGAGCAGGACCTTTTTTCACCTATGCACTGTCGCACAGAGTGGTGGAAACAGAATCAGTGACAGTACTTAAAATGATTACTTGAATAACCCAGATAGAGAAATAAGCTATAGGCGAAGTGCTGGAATATAGGATTAGTACAAAGGGTGCATAATGGTTGATGTGGATATTGTGGGCCAAATAGCCTGCTTCCATGCGGTATAACACTGATCTTGGAACGTGCTAAGATTTAGCATTGAGACACAAATGCATTGTTGCTGGGTCAGGAAGGAATGTATCTTGACAGGCGTTGAGAAAAGCAAGTGCGTCAACAATGCGCGGCGTGAGGAGCGAGGTCCCTTTAAACGTGTTGAATGGTTTGCAGTGCGGAGTAACGCCTTTCCAGCAGAGGGCACATTGAGCCCCCAAAATGGGCAGTCGTATCGACAGGTGAAACTACTCTCGGAGCAGTCCGGCTCTGAAAAAGAGAGCCATAATGTCACGATCAGTTCTATTTTTCTTTTCAGAGAATGTGTTTTGACTTTCAATCATTCTACGAATGATTTTACGTGCCTGGAGGCTCAACAGCGGCATGGACCTTCTCTCCGGTCTCCTTTCCATAAAATCCCCATTGATGACTTGTCTCAACAATTTAATGAGAGTTTACTTGGACCAGGATTGCAGCGGAGGCCAGTGGTGTTGACTAGTGCACATTTGGGCCGCATCTTCCGACTAGCTCACCAACAATCACGGACACCCGCCAGAGAGAACCCACCTTCTCTGACATAAAACTGCACACCGAGGCCTCTCTCCCGCTCTATGAAGGGGGGAGGACCTCTCTCCCGCTCTATGGAGGGGGGGGGAGGAGGTGCACAAAAAAAAAACTTTCAGAGCTTCCTATTTCATCTTTCTCCAATTCTGCGTGTAGGATTGTGTTTCAGAGAAAGCCAGTCGGCGACTGAACCACTGTGTGGGAACACCGCGGCAGCGGATGATGCAGCCTCCGGAATGGAGCTGACAAAAGTAAAGTGGCATCGCAATGCAACTCTTTTTTCCAACGGACATTCCAGCGCCGAATATTTTAACACCAACTTGCACCTCCTTAGTTGCAAAACTTGTATTGGACGATTTTAGTTCTCTAATAAAGTTACTGGAACTTTTGTCGTACTATCGTCTCCCATCGTTAGCAATTAATGAGTGGAGAGCAGTCCTAATTCTACAGATAATTCTCCAGTAAGAAGGGAACAGAACTGTCGGCCGTACAACACACATTTTTCATCCTTTTGTTTGGTGATTGATAAGAAACCTGTCCATTCCATTACTTACACGTTCAGATGCACGCTAATGTAAAAGAAAATGTTCTTTGTAGGAAAATGACGCAAGGGTTTGCAAACATAATGTTTACTATTCCTCCATCCATAAACTTTGCAATGAATCAGAGGGGTTTCCTTTGAATATCAGTAAAAAAAAGTCTCAATGTTGAATTACCAGGGCGCACTGTGAAACGGAAGCTACTGGCATAATCCAGCGCCAGGGTTTATTCCTGTTCCCTCGTCGTTTTTTTTTGAAAGCAACATCAGAGCAAGGTTTATTTGGCGGAGCTCTGTTTGTAAGCAAACATTTTTCTCACTGTTTCGCCAGCGTGCGTGCCAACGGGAGGGGTGGGTAGAAAAAGGGGGGGGGCTGTGTAATTTGGGGAAAGTGGTGGCAGGGAGGTCGAGGAAGGAAGGAAGCGGAGCAGCTTTGTTGAACAAGGACGTTTCTCTCTCTCTCTCATTCTCCGTGTGGAGTGTGGGATTGTATGGAAGGGAGCGCCGGGCTCTTGAAGAAAGACGAACTATAAGGGAAGGGGGAGGAGGAGGGCAAAATAAAACCAAGGGAGCAATAACTGGATACAAGAAAAGCCCAAAGCGGCGGAGAGTTGGACTGCGGCACACGGAGAGTGATTGAGAAGGCTGCGGGTTGCGAAGTCTTGCATATTTGGACAGCCTTTCGAAGGGGAAAGAGTTCAGGAGCGTGAGGCAAAGCAGAAGAGCCGACACCCCCATCCGAATGGCAGCTTGCGAGATGACCCTGGTGCACCATCCGCCGCCGAGAGGGAGCTGCACACAGTGAACGGCCGCCGCCTTCCTTCACCGGAACACAGGGAGGAGAAGGTGGAGATGCGAATGGAGCTCAGTCGCATCAGGGGTTGAGCGGAGGACGTCGTTTGTGCCTGCTCGGTGCATGCACAGGGCTGTCTAAACGTTTCTAGAGCCAAGCTCTCGACCCAACAGGAGCTTATCTTCCAGCAAGAGTGCTCTGTGGTAAGAATAAAGAGATGCACTTGTGCACCCACACACACCATCTATGTGGACCGCGTCTTTCGTCTCCAGCCTTCTTACATTAATTGCATTCACTTCATCTTCGTTACGCACACACTCCCTTGCTTCAAACCTTTCGCCTTAATAACCCCTTCCCTTCGTCCCTAACCCAGTGGTTTTGTGATTGCCCTTTTCATTGTGTGTTGGATTTGTTTCTCTTCCCATTCGCTCGTCGTTCTAATGGGAAGCGGACTGTATTTCATTTAGGGGTTGATTCTTCGTATACCTAGGTGCGGAAAACACGTTTCTTCAACATGTTAGGAATACTAATGCAGGAACAGATGTTCCGTACAGAAATGTGGTTTCCCTATTTATGGGATTATTGGATGAGCGATGGTTTGTAGAAACCTCGGATTCCGGAATGCTGTGTGTATTTTAAAGTGGCGCCTCACGACGAACGGTGAAGGTAGGGTGTAGTTCACATCACTGGGATATATTGGATTTGTTGGAGAATAGAAGTCTGGGACTTTTAGGGAAACGATAGTTGCCGCTGGTGTCGACTACGCCGTGTGAGCTTCATCGCATTTATGCACGTTAACCATTGCTTTCGTAATGGTATCAGCCTGAGTCTTGTAAAAGAATGTTACGGGCTTCTGTCGACGGTGCTGCGATCGAAATCCTTTTAAGTCGTTCCACTCAATACCGGATTGCACCTCAACATTTCTCATTTGTTCTGGGTTCCACGGTGTAACCAACGTGAAATAAATGGTCACTCAAAACCTTTCATTAGTTATGAATGAACGTGTGCATGCTAAAGTGCGTGGGAGACTTCAGTTACATAGAGGCACGCATTTATGTTTTTTTTGTATTGTAGTTCTTGATAATGCAGTGAGTTTAACTTTCGAAGATCCAATAGAGGCGGTTTTGGTAAAAGTATTAACTTGCTCAGCAGTTTGTGTTGAGTAGAGAAACAGTATTGTCTTAGTAACTCTGCTTTACTTAAGCCTGCGAGAATGGCGAGGAGCTGGTAGGTTTTTTTTTGATGTTCTGCTTGGCTGACAAACCTGAATACTAAAAAGCATTCCCTCAGCAGCTGACCCTGTTAGCAGTTTTTCAATGGCACCCGGTTTTCTAAAGCTATTGCAAGGGTCCAAGAGAGAAGAAAGGGAGACCGGCAGTTCATTCGGAATAGCTCATAGTGCCAGCAGGTTAGGGTGTCGGGACCAGATAGTGCTCTTTCTTTGTAAGGGGAACTATCCACCATTACTGCTGCAGTAGTTGTCATTCTATCGATTGTAACCGGGGGCAAATTCTACTCATTTCGCTTGAACCGTGGAAAGAGATAGCTTTTTTTATTAAATGGTATGTTCAAATGGACGGGAAGATTCGAGAGATTCGTGTGTGATTTGAAGTAAATTATGTGCTTGTGCTAAAGTGAATGTCTTCCCCATGGACTCAACTATATTCACGACTGCTCTGTAATTCCATTTAACCCTGGTGGGTGAGGCAGTGATTTGAAAAGGTGGAATATCTACTTTGAGATTGTAAGGTTTATAACCTGATATGATTGCATTTGAAAGTGGTTCGAGGACTGCACATCAGGATTGGTATCACAAGACATTTAACATACAGCCAGCTTACCTTATGAGTTTGTAACTACGGACTTCAGATGTGTTCAGTGATGAAAATGTACAAAATTATTATCGACACATCAAGAATCTATGAATTATTACTAATGGTGAATACTGAACTATGAAATAGACTAGTGCATGTCCTAGTCCTTGACTTGTGAATGATCTTTATCAACGTGGTTGTGTTCAAGATGTTTGGCTGAATGCATATTTATATTCTGTAGGGAAAAAATGTATTGAACGATTTGAATTGTGAGATTGGCAAATCCACTGTGTAGTCATAATGACAGTGCTGTTGTTTTGGAATCTGTTTCATTATTAGACATAGTAGATAACTAGGATTGGTATTTATTCATAGCATGAGTGGACATTAATTCCAAAGAATTTTATAAAACTTAAGGAACTGGATTAGAATGGAGCCACTGTACATGTCACTTTTCACCACTTTTAATATAAAAAAATAAACCTGGTGGCCAGAGGTTCTTTAAACCATTATTAGATTTTTAGAAGAGGACATAAATCATGAATGGAGTAAGTTTGTCTCCCAGTTATCCAGAATGAATTCTTATCTGTCTTTTGGGATTGGGAAGAGAGAACATTTCACAGTTTATTTTAAATATTTATGTGTTTGTCTATTTAACTTTAATCTTTGTCCTGTTTTCTGATCTCTAGTTTGCCAAATGTTGTTTAGTTTTGAATCAAAGCCCGAGGAGTATTTTATCTTTTTTGGATTAATTCATTTGGTTTCATTTTTTTCCAATGAGGTGATGAATGACTCCAAAGTTTTTTTTTATTCAAAGGGGGCACAGTTTTGAATTGTTACCCTCATGTAAGCGTAGTGAACAGAGTGGATGTTTATTTGTGCTCTAATGATCACTTGTTTAAAGATAAAGTTTGACCTTGCCAAAAGTAGCTACCATCCGGTTTGACTTTAACATCTCATTTTTGGTAGGAGAGTGTATAAGAATCCTTCATTTAGCGATTTAAGCTCTGGCCTGCAGTCATGAATATTTTCAGTTCTGTCATCTTCATAAATTGAGGAACAGTCCATTGAATGCTTCAGCATTAAATTCATACTGCTATTGGTTAATGTGGCTTTGTATTGCTAGATCTTGAAACTAGCTCCAGGCTGTTTATTCTGAATGGAAGGGATGTATAAGATGGCTCATTAAACTCATTTTATCCAACAAATCTGTTCTGTTTACACAATGCTAACTGCTAGGTTGGTTACAAGATGGTTTTGACCAAACTTGGTTGATTATTTGGTTGAAATCATTTGCCAGGACATGATAAATTATCAGTAAATGCTGTGATTGTGATGTATGGATTTCTTTTGTTTCTGGACAAAAGTCAGCTTTGATATCTTGCACAGGAACATGAGATCATTTGTGTAGTTGAAACTGACGCACAATGCTTCATGCTAATCGTTTTACTAGACTGCCAATAAAAGCAGAATGATTAAATTCTTGAGCAGTAGTGTGTTGTAATGAGTAGAAGGAAGAAGGTGGAGTTTACTAATATTTTGTTTCCGTGCTCTGTCATATGTGAAGATAGTGGGGAAAAAGTGTGGTTATAATGAAATTTCTCCTTTTTTTAAACATTAATCTGGATTTTAGAGACAGAGCTGGTGGATTGCTGAGTCGGTTCAGAAATAGCCATTTTTGTGTGTCTGTCTTGGCACACTCCAATGATGCCTGGGGCTGGATGTGGGGAGTGATGAAAGAATAACACTTTAGGAATATGCAAGCACATCGACATTTTAAGGCATTTGTACAGCGGGATAAAGTTCAGATATGATTGTGGTTAAATTGGGTTGTTATCTGGAGAGAAGCAATTGAGTAAATTGAAGCAGACAGAAGTAATGAATAATAACCAGCATCAAAATGTTTTGTCGGTTCACTTCACAATAGACTAACAAGTTGTAACATGGAATTGGGTCACTTGGCCTCTCCTCTAGGTGGGAGTTTATGCACTGTATTTCTGGGTGGGAAGCAGACCTAGTTACAGTTACCCATTGCATTCTATGTTACTCATCCTTGTTTCCCCTTCATATGCCTCTGTGTAAAGTGCTGCATGTAAATCCCAATGCTATGTTACTAAAAAATTAATCTCATTGGATTTCTGATTGACAAATAAGGTATACAAAATTATAAGGGGTGTAGATAGGATAAACGCAAGCAGGCTTTTTCCACTGAGAATGGGTGTGACTACAACCAGAGGTCATGGGTTAAGGGTGAAACGTGAAAAGTTTAAGGGGAACATGAGGGGCAACAACTTCTCTCAGAGGGTTATGAGAGTGTGGAACGAGCTGCCAGCACAAATGGTGCATGCAAGCTTGATTTCAACATTTAAGCGAAGTTTAGGTAGATACATGGACGCTAGGGGTACGGAGGGCTCTGGTCCCAGTGCAGGACGATGGTTTTGTAGGCAGTTTAAATGGTTTTGGCATGGGTTAGATGGGCTGAAAGGCCTGCTTCTGAGCTGTACTTATCTATGACTCTATAATGAAGTTGTCAGTGCCCATGTACAAGTTCTAGATAACATTGACAGCCATATCGCAGAACCACTTGTGAATGACACCCAATATCTAAAGAGACACTATTGTTCAATGGTATTATTGTAGCCAAGTTTCACTGCTGTTAGTGTCCTGAGTCAATCCCCAGTGACCAGCAACTCAACTCCTACTTCTTCAGTATTTTTTTAACAATTCACAAACTGCATGGTAGGAACGTGAAAGGATGCACTCTTGTCTGGATGTTTTGGTTTGAGACCCTTAATGAGGAATGAACATTAGGTTCTGCAGAATCAATACATTATATGTGTCCACTTCATTAGGTAGAGGAACGGTTCAAACTTCACGGTTTGATATGTTGTGGGTCCAGAGATGCTCTTCTGCTCAACACTGTTGTAACACTTGGTTATTTGAGTTACTGTCACCTTGTCAGCTTGAACACATCTGACCATTCTCCTCTGGTCTCCTTTATTACAAGGTGTTCTCACCCACAGAGCTGCTGCTCACTGTATGTTTTGTTTTTGTATTTGTACCTTCCTCTGTAAACTCCTGAGACTGTTGTGCATGAAATCCCAGGAAATCAGTAGCTTCTGAGATACTCAAACCACCCCATCTGGCACCAACAATCATTCATTGGTCAATGTGATTTAGATCAAATTTCCTTCCATCTTGATATTTAGCCTAGACAACAACTGAACCTCTTGACCATGTCTGCATGTTTTTATGCATTTAGTTGCTGCCATATGATTGGCTGATTAGATATTTGCATTAATGAGCAGGAGCAGAGGTGTACCAAAAAAAAGTGGCCACTGAGTGTATGATATGGTATAACTGTGACAAATGTGAAAGGATGTGCCCTTGCCTGGTTGGATGTAGCTCCAACCACGCTTGAAGAATAGCACTTTCCAGGGCAAAACAACTCATTTGACCAGTACTCCATTCACTGTTATAACATGTACTAACTCCATTGTCAGCATTTTTTGCGTGAAGTGTGTACCATCGATAAGCCACACCAAGGTTGGTAAGCTGTACCTTCCTGAGGTTTCTTCCATAATGCATCCTAGATTTGTGGCTGGCTGGGCAAACATGCTGCCATTTGCAAATGGTCTCTGAAGCCACACACACTCCTGATTTGAAAACATTTGTGTTCCTTTATATTGATGAAAGCACTGGAGATCCCGACCTAACAGCAGTTATGAGTATCATCACAAAGACTCTAAATGTTACAAGAATCTGGCATCAGGATTAGACTAAATGGGAATCAATTGACTCCCTAGTCTGTGATTGAATTTCATGGGACTGCCTTTTCCTGTGTAGCCAAGTACTTCGGTTAACAGAACAAAATGCATCTCTCTTAGGCTTGAACCCAACAATTAGCCAAACACCAATTGTCATTATAGAAAATAATTCCAAATCTTTGCTACTCCTCAATATTAAAACATTTCCTGATTTTACCCCTGCATGGGTTAGCTCTAAGGATTTGAACTCTTCAACCAGTGGAAAAATTTGCAGTTAACTCTATAAATTTATCTTAAACTGAACAAGTCATCCTCAGGTATTCTAAGATTCCAGTGAATACCTCTCCATTTTTTTGATCTCTCTTGTAGCGTGGTTATCATTCAGTTTAAAACACTGGTACCAGCCTCTCAAACCAGGGAGTGTGTCATTGAAATCCAGATTTGTACAAACCAAGGCTATTTTTTTTTTCTGTTTCTACCCATGTCATTTAACAACTGAGATACATGGATTCCAATGTCTCTTTTTGGATCCTAGCTGGTTCTAGGTTTTCACTCTTTTAGAAAGTTCTGATTCTAAAGCTGAAGTCTAAAGTAAATAATCCCACATTTGACAACACTGAAATCTACTTGCTATAGTTCCTCTAATGACTCTATCATTATTAATAGCTCTTTATAATTTAATGATTTAATGCTTGCTATCTTTCTGTCATTGGCAAACCTGGATACATAGCATTCTGTTCCATCATCTGAATCATTTATAAATATTGTGAATAATTGTGGTCCAAATGGTACTTGTGGGACACCACCAGTCAGATCCTGCTAATTTAAATACTGCTCTTAATCTTGCTTTCTTTTCTGTCAACCAGTTTCTCAGCCAGGTCAATAAATTTCCATCAATACAATGAGCTTCAACTTTAACAAATTCTCTTATTAAAAACTTGGGAAGATAACTTCTGGATGTTCATAAAACATGATATTTTTGGGAATTTTATTATGATAAAAACTGAATAAAAACAAATTCAGAAAATCCAGCTTTCTGATGATCCACATAACCCATAGGTAACTATTCTACAGAACGAAAACATTGCTCTAAGAAATATTCATGAGCATCCTGGATGGCAAAAGATGTCATAAATTCAACATGGCAATCTCCATCACCTATCCAAACAAATCTCAAACATAAACATTGTGTCTACTTCAGTTGTTAATTCACTTCCAGTGTTCAGTTGCAGAAAGAAAATTTTGATATATTTGAAATTGTGGCATAATTGGAGATTGATTGTTGGTAATTGTGGAATGTTTTCCAAAGAGAGGGAAGCCATTACTATCTAAAGAAAATACAATGTAAGTGTTCCATTATCTGTGTCATGTGTTTCTTAAACTTGGTTTCTGTGTTGTGAATGCTTTGGTTTGTTTCTTAGCCTGAGAACTTGTATTTGCAAAACAATTTTATCCTGGCTAGGATAAAATTATCTCATTAGTAGAATTTGTTTAGAACGACAAAAAAGTTCATCTTTTGCTTTTGTACTTCGCACAAGGTGCATATTTTTTTACTCTTCCTGTTTGTGTATGATGAAAACACAGATTTTATTTAAAATATTTACCTGATCTGTATATGTGCTTAATGTAGAAAGAATCACAGGGATTACAAGCAAAACCCTTCAATGGGTGATCAGGGTACCTATTTTGCTTCCATTGTGTGCAACGTTAAGAGCTCAAATTATATCCCTCAAAGGGATTTAAAAGTAGGCTACCCACCTATTACTGCAGATGTCAGTGTAGTTTTTATTGCCTTAATTCATATCTTGTGAATGTCTCAGAGGTTTGACAAGAAGAATATAAGCACAACAGTGTTCAGTATGTAATTGTGTCAGCTATTAATTGTAAAATTATATAAACTGGTACTGGTTCCTCAAACTTGTGTGAATTGTTGCATTGAAATGAGAGTGTACAATAGTGCAAGATGCTTTAAAAAATGCACAATTAAGTTTGCCCTTTTCACTCCCCCTTCTGGTGTCATGCCTGCGTGTATGGTTCTGTGGTTTGTGAATGCATTATGATCTGAAAGCAATCTAAATTTCTTACTGTTCTAGTCATACTGCTAACATTATTGATTTAATCCATTTGCACTTCCTGTGTTGGTCACTTTCTACACTTTGCCAACCTGACCTGGCTTGCTTTTACCTCTGGTGCAAGTGGTTGCTGATGAATGGTTTTGGAGACTAGGTTCCTTGCTGAAGATTTTCTGCTATAGATTAGATCTGTGAGTTCATTCACTGCATTATCCCACTTGGAAAAGATGACATCTGGAATCCTCCAAAAAAAAGAGATGCTAACAAAAATAGGTAAAGGTGAAAAGTCACCCTTAGTAATATAGTATATCCTTTTCCCGTCTTCCATTTTCTCATTTGATAATTTATGAAAAGCACACATCTGTACTGTCAGACAGCTTAGTGTGGAATTGGATTAATTTACAGAGATTTCTGTGGGTGTAGAGAAAGACTTTAAAATGTCAGCACAAGTATGAAGAGTTGGATTGATATCCTTTGCTGTCTCCTCTTTGAACTTGTATGAGACAAACCAGTAGCATCACTGTCCAATGAAACATGATTCAGACATAAACATAAATCAGTGTTGAACCTATTGTTATTGATAATATTAGCATTATCTTGCTATGTATTCAATTGCCTGCATTTCATTGAAAATTTTTAGTGATGCAGCCAGTATCTCACATTAAAGCTCATGCTAGGTTTTAGTGTGAAATAAAATGATTGAAGACTAACTTAGAGCTATGCTTCCTCGTGTTGGCTGTCGAGTCTGCTACAATTTAGTGTATCATAAACACGAGATTCTGCAGACGCTGGAAATCCTGAGCAACACACACAAAATGCTGAAGGAACAGGTATGGAGGGGAATAAGCTGTTGATGTTTTGGTCTGCGATCCTTCATCAGTTGTGTGTGTTGCTCACAATTTTGCATATTCTCCCTTTAATGAGCTTTATCCTCCTCTGCCTGTACATTTGGCTTCTTTTGATGCAAATTTGACTTGCAAACTAAACCAATGCTTTTGAAAGCCAGAGAGATAATTAAAAATTCAAACTGACATTTGTGCGTGGAGGATGGGCAAGAGAAGCAATTGGTTTGATAATGATCCAAATTAAGGAACCCTTACTTTCTCTGTTTTCTTTCATTAACTAAATGGTTTGTAAGAAATTCCAAAGGGTTATTTATGCAGTTGTGTTTCCATTTTAATTCTGGAACATCCTGGTGGGATCAGGGAGGAAAGATTGCAGTGGTTGGAGCTATACTTTACACGGAGGAAATCAGGTCTATTTGTTAGAAACAAAACATCACAAGGAATTCTTCAAGGAGTGCCCCAGGCCGAACCAGTTTCAGAACATTGTTCCACTAGAAAGTCAAAACAGAGGAGATGGATTGTGACGTTTGCAACTTCAAAGGTAAGAAAGCTTTTCTGTACCTGCAATCAGCAAGACTCAGGCAACTTTTGGACATGGGTAAATAAAGTTCCAGGCAAATATCATTTCCAACAAGAGGACAGCTTACTATGCCATCATCACATTTAATGGCACTATTGTTGATTAACTTCCCTTCGTACCCCTCTCCCTCTTCAGTCTAGCTCCCCAAAACTCCAGTAACCAGTCTCAGAGCTTCTGTGGCAATGATTATCAATTACTTTTTAAAAAAACCTGCTTGGAGGAAATAGGTATCCTAAAGTAAGAGACTGGCCGAAGCCTTTTCATTATCTACAAGGCACAGGTTGTGTGTGTGATAAACTAGCGTGGATCAGTTTAACATCATGTGGAGTTCAATATAGTATGTCTAACTGTCACCTTTCCACAAATGGGGACACGCCATAATTGTATGTGTTTTCTACAAAACATACTGCAGGACATGCTGAAGGTGAACCACCACCTGTAGGTTCCCTTCAAATTAGATTACCATCCCAATGAGGGAATATGTTGGTATCCCTTTTCATTGTAGGGACCCTCCTAATCACCACCACCTTCTCCAGAAGGATTGCTGCAATTTAAGATGATGGTCCGCCAATTCCTGAAGAGCAATTTGGGTTGGCCCATAATTTTTGATCAGCCAGTGCCATGCTTATCAGAAACACGAGAAATGCAGATGCTGGAAATCCAAAGCAACACATACAGAATTCTGGAGGAACTCAGCAGGTCAGGCAACATCTATGGAAATGAAGAAACAGTGGATGTTTAGGGCCGCCTTCAGTGTTGTGCTTATCTTGGAAATGAATTTTAGGCATCAGACTCCTGAATGGATGGCTTGAATCATTGTAACTCTTGCATTTTATTTGCCTACCTGCACTACACTATATTCTGCATTTACTACCTCAGTGTACTGATGTATGGAATGATCTGCTTGGATGGTATGTAAACACACCTTTTCACTGTATCTTGGTAGGCATGACTATAATAAACCAATACCAATAGTTAACATATTTAATGCATATAAAAATTCCTCACAGAAGATACTTTACCAAAGTGTTCCTGAATATGCTGGTATAAAATCCTTATTAGCTGAATTGTTTTTCACAACTGATACGTAAAATGTCCATGTCATGGCACAAAATAATTTATCTAAGAGGTGCTATCATTATCTGTTTGGGTCTTGATATTCTGAATTGATTAAAACTAGACTTGTACTGTAAAAGAAGTCAGTATTAAGTGTAATTATGTATGCTATGGCAAATCTATTTATTGTGTAGAAGCTTTGCAATGGGATAGTGAAATTTCTCGTAAAATCAAGCAATCTTAGCTCGTGTGTGGTTGTAATGATCTGTATCTTGGAATTGGTTTATAAGGAGAATTTGGACTGAATTACTTCAGTGATCCTCTTTCAATATTTGTGACTGAGGCTTTCTCTTAATTGTTTGAGAAATAGGCAACTAGGTCATCTTAGATGCTGTGGTGTTCGTACTATTTAGAAGCTGCCTCTGCAGCACACTGAACTAAATCAAAAACAATTCTATTTTCAAATGAACCTACTGAAAATTATTGTGTTCATTGTGTTCCATCAACTGTGTCAGAAAACTTTATTAGCAACAGAGGGAGCTATTATGACTAATCTTGGGGAATCCCATCATTCTCTCAGCAGTTTCTGGAAGCTTTACTGTTGACTGCTGCTGGAACTCTGTATAATGCTGGGCTTGTGTTGTGGTCTGTTGGCTGGATTTACAAGTATAGTCCCTTTTTATTGTGACAACTAATTTTGTGTCTGATTAGCGACAAGAGCAGCTCATTGTTCAATTCTGTGTGAATGAACTATTGTTGAAGTATTTCAAATACGTAGTGCAGATGGACCAGAAGATTTTTGTATACTAAAGCAAGTCAGAGATTTTTCAGTCACCATTATGGTTGAATGGTGGAGTCTTTGAAATCAATTCACAGTTTGAATGGAATTAGTGGGTATTTGAGATGTATGTTTAATTTAAAAATAGAATTAGATTTGGTAGTAACTCTAGATTGTTGCTAGATATATATAATTAATTGCAATTTTTTTGTAATACCTGTTTCTGAAGTCTGGTTATAAGCTACAATGACTGCAAGTCTCAAACCCTATTTTATTCCTGAAGTTAAATGCTCTGTACATGTGCATCTTTAGTTGGAGTATGGAAGACAAATATTGGAGTTGTATTGTACATGCATATTTTTGACAAAAAAAAATGAACCTTTGAACCATTGAACCTTTTTGCATTGGGAATTTGAAACCCTATTTGAACTTGTGTGAACATCCTACTAAGATGAAGTTGCAGGTTCTGGTGTGGGTGGTCGGATAAAATAATTTGGAAGAAGAATGAGTATTACTTTTTTTTCCTGAACAATGACTTCTTTAATACATCAGTGCACCTAACAGGGAAGGATGTTTAAGAAAGAAAAGAGATTGGTAGGTACACAGCTGATACTACACTCTTCCACATCCTTACGCCCACTAGCCCCAGTGGTATTACTTGCAAAAACATGGAACCAAGGCCAGTTAGGATATAGATCACCTATGATTTTCATTGATGAATCACAGTCAACGAGTTGAACAGCTTTCTCTAGCTCTGAGGTTTTGTCAGTAAATTACATTAACTGGTTAAAGTTGACATAAAATCTTTTATAGAATGGATCTGTGAACTTAAATCAATGTGTACAATGTGTATAACTGTCAATGTTCTGCTTGGAATTGTTCATTTTTTGGAAACAAAACTAACAAATATCATTATTAGAACTTTATAATGAATTGATGTTCATTTTTTTGTTGCATGTAGAGGACGAAGTGACACAAATTTTTACTAGATTGATACAGCAGATATTAACTCCTTAGTAGCTTCAACAGTTTTAGTATGGCCAAAATACTGTAGGGAATTGGATTAAGAAATCACCAAAGCTTCCTTCTCAAGCCATTTTTGAGTGCATTACTCATTTTAATGATGACCTTCATGGGAATGCAATTAAGCCCTTTCCATTTCATTATGGGAAATCTGGTTGTTATGGAAGATTTTGTTTTTTCTTTGTACTTAAATGTAACATATTTTACCAGTTTGTTTTACAAAACCTCCTAACCAATTCAGTGGGCTATGCTTTTATTCAAAGGAAGTGTACTTCTTTGCTGTAATTAAATTGTTGCATTTCTGGACAGTTAGCAAAGGATAAAGTGTGTTTTCCATCTGTTTTCCCAAATGATCTTGCAGCGATTCAAGTTTCAGTACTGACGCTACCAATGTATTTTACAGAGTATGAGATGGATTTTGATTAAATTTACCATGTGTACTTGAAGGCCAACATAATAAAAAATTGACTGCAAGTTTAACAAAAAATGTTGGGTGTTGGTATTCGTTTTGATATTGTCATGCACACTGTGATGCAATTTAAAAAAGAGCTTTGTGTGCCACTCGGGCAAATCATACTGTACATATGTCCATTGCGGAAGTAAAAAGAAAGCGGAATGCCTAATATGGTGTTGTGGCGATAGTTCAAAGGTTGATTTATTATCAAAGTATGTGTGCAGTATACAACTCTGAGGTTCACCTTCTCCAGACAGTCACGAAGCAAAGAAAACCACGGCAGTCGTTCACAGAAATACATCAAATTCCCACCCAGACAAAAAACTTGATAAATTACCCCAAATTTAAATAGCAATGGCAACAAGAGCATCAAACACCCCACCCCCAAGACAGAAAAACAAATCGGTGAATAGTGCAGATGGACAAAAAATGCAAGGACCTTAAAAACAAAATAAGAATCGCATGTGCTGTAACACAATGATTTATCAAAGAAAATGCTGAAAATTCTTAACTTTGTAGCATCTGAAATACAGATATAGTTAGACCTTGGAAAACAAGCCAGAAAGCTGTGATTTTACTTGCACAACCTGAAAGATATTGGTGATGCATAAAATATTGTCATTTAGCCAGAGTAGTGTTGCCCCGCATCTGATCCCTGGTGTGTAATTAGCCAGTTGATGGTAACTAGAGCATGGATAAAGGGTGCTACAATGACTCCACCAGCTTGACACTTGGGACTAGGAAGAAGTAGGCCAGGGTTTAGTTCCTGTGCATACAGAAGAGCTCCTTGTGTGATAAATAACATTGACTGTACCAATTCATCTGCTGCTCACGGCTGTATATCCTGACATTGAAACTTATTGTAGGGTGAAGTGAGTGGTGTGGTGCGATGTGAGAAAATGTTGTGAGGATTCAGAATTAGCGTCTCCTGTTCTTTGCCACCTTGGAGTATATTACCACCATTCAATCATTCCGTCAATATTTTAAAGAACATTATTCACTCTGTGCAGAAAGCTCACTTCTTAATTAAAACGGTACTGATCTTTGCCTCTGGGTTGGATTAGGTCAGTGTAATCCTGTTGAGCAAGATGTAGTCAATCACATGTGATGTGATGGACAGAAGCCAATCAGGCCGCTGAGCTGTTACTGCATTTCTGGGGATGATTGCTGCAGCACTTCAGGTGGATTGAATTTTCTGATCACTTTCATTCTCTTCCCTGAAATAGGCAGCCCCCTATTATGGCGATTATTAATGATAATCTATAAATTTGTTTCCGTGCAAATTGAAGTAGAGCTGCTCTGAAAGTTTATCTAATTGGGATAATAAGCTTAAATACTTACTTCGTTTGATGATCAGTATATTGTGGGATTAGTCCAGGCAAAAGGTGAGTCGCTGAACTAACTTAATCTACACATGCTGTCCTGCTTGATTGCTAAAGTACCAGCAAACAAGGAAACTTGTTTTGTGCATGAAATTTCAGTAGATATTTGGTATGTAACTTATAATGTACAATAAGATTTGCCATTTGAACCACAGCATTGTCCTAAAAGGAAATGCAGTGAATGTTCTGTATCTAATTCCTGTTTTGTCCACTGCATTTTCTGCCACGGGAATAAACCAAAACTGGGATTGATGGTAGAAAACTTATTTGTAACAAGTAAAATATATTATCCTTGCCTGCTATTGCTTTGATCTAGTGTTAAATTTGCTAGATTCATTTCTCTCGTGGTATTATGGAGGAGCATAATGCACAAAGCAGGAAAGCACTGTGAATTGTAGATTTTCTTTTACATGTGTTTTAATTTGCAGGGCACCATTGTGCCTGTCCAACTGAAATTTCTTCTTTAATTTAAAGTTTTGGTATGCCAGCCATGACACATGTCTATCTCTGGAAGCAGTGTTGGTTGTCCGGTTATTCTTGAGTATCTTAGCTCCTGAATTGGATTACACAGAATGAATCGTGGGTTGATCTCATGTAATAAATTCCAGAGTTGCTTTGGTTTTTTTGATCTGCGAAAAGAGACATGTTAAATTTACTTAGAAGTAAGACAAACAGTATTTTGTAATTAGAGTATAAAATGTATGAGTATGCCATTGATAAAAGCATACCTCCTCCAACCATTCTTGCTGGGTTGTTGAATGTAATACTACAGCTGTGAGTGAGTGGGGTAACGGCTTGTTGGAAAGGGTCCCAAATGCTTGAATGAGCATCTTTTGTTTTGATTTGAGGTAGCTAGAAAGATTTTGATAAACTGGTTCATTTGTGTGAAAGGAAATGCTTGCCAGCAGAGTGGAACAGAAAGAATATGGTCCAGATAACAAAAATAAAAAATGTGCTTCAGAATGAAATGTAATAAAGAGGAGGATTTAGAGCAAAGAGAATCTGCTGGACTTTCTTAATGATTATGTTAATTTTCAAAAATGATAACCTATTATTTTCTAAATAATAGTAGGGAGATCTCTTGGTGATACGTATGTATGGGAAGTCTTCAACTAAGCTAAAAAGTAACTATTCCAAGTGGAAAGATTTTAATGCTTTTGGCTATTTACCATCTGCCTGAGGTATGATGCCCAAGTGTTTAAATTACTGGACGAGTAATCAGTGGGCTGTGCATTTGATTGGGGGATGCTGCTAAAAAAATTAAATGCGATTTAAAAAAATATATTTTAAAAAGTATCAGTGTTCATAACGATGAAATTGTCAGGTTGGCATTAAAACTCAATCTCCTTCACATATCCTTGTTAAAAGGGAATCTGTCATTTACCTAGTGATTTTAGACTCATTGATATGGTTGACTTATCTGCCCTTTGAATTGGCCCATCAAGTTCAGGAACAAGTGAGGATGACATGCTGCCAAAGGAGGTGAAATGTTAAATACTTTGCCTCAGTATTTATCAAGGAGACAGATCAGATGACTATGGTGTTAGAATATGAGAAAAAGAATGATATAATGGCATGTAAAATAAATAGAGCAATATTGAACTAATGAAATTCAAAAGATAATGCTACTTGTCTGGTTTGAAATCCTGCATAAATTTTAAAGAAATCTGATGAGGAAATGGCAGAGGTAACATTGTGCAATTAATAATTCATTAAGGAAAGATTGAGTATAAGATGACCAGCTATTATTGCACTCTGTACTTGGGTGAACTATAGATCATTTTAATGGAGGTGATTGAGTAATGGAATTTGTCATCAAAGGGGAAAATAGAAGCACTTTAGGAAGTAAAAAAAAAATGCAGAAAGCAGAAGTACAATAATGAGCAGAAAAAAAAGAATAATGGTGGAAGCACTTCAGTCAGGCAGCATCCGTGAAGAGAGAAGCAAGAGATTTTCTTCAGACGGATGATGACCTAACTTGTTTTCTTCTTTCTAGTTCTCGTGAAACACTTTTTACCAGAAGAATTAATTATTTTTCTCTCCACAGATGCTGCCTGACCTGCTGGATGTTTCCACCATTTGCACTTTTTGATAGTCTTATGATAATGACTAGAATACATCAAGGGCACATTCCTTCCTATGAGTGGTACCTTCTCAAGAATGAAATATCTAATATCAAAGATCCCCACCATGCAGCTATCACTGGGAGGAGGGACAGAAGCCTGAACATGTATTTTTCTTCTGAGTACTGCTTATATGATCCTATGTGTTTGTGGTACTGCTTGCTACAAGTAAGTTTTTCATTGCACCTGTGCATACATGTATTTATGCATATGACAATAACTTTGTCAAATTCACAAATACATGTAGTCCTGAAGAAGGGTCTTGGCCTGAAATGTTGATTGGTTACTCATTCCATAGAATCTGCCTGACCTGCTGAGTTCCTCCAGCATTTTGTGTGTGTCGCTGTGGATTTCCAGCATCCGTAGAACCTCTTGAGTTTATGACAATGACTTTGACTTTCAAGGGGAAAACCTTGCACGACCAACCTATTGGTTTTGCAGTGGTAAAAGAGAGAGTGGACATCATAAACAAGAGAAAATCTGCAGATGCTGGAAATCCAAGCAACACACACAAAATGCTGGAGGAACTCAGCAGGCTAAGCAGCATCTATGGAAAAAAGTACAGTCAATGTTTCAGTCAGCCCTGCTAAAGGGTTTTGGCCCAAAATGTGGAGTGTACTTTTTTCCATAGATGCTGCCTGGCCTGCTGAGTTCCTCCAGCATTTTGTGTGTGTGGTGGACATTATAATAGCATGAATGTAGTTTCTCTGTGTCTCCAGATAGGTTTTAGTGAGAAGTCAGAAATCTGGCTACAAGGCAACAGGATTACGATGTAGCTATTCTATGTACTGGAAAGCAGGGTTCTGCCTGGAGGATTTGATCTCGAGCCCTTCTTCACAATTAAAATTCATGGGTTAAATCTAGCAAGAAAAGGTACTATCCTTGCAAATGTGAGCATATTTTTATAAGGCGATTGTCAACATTATGGAAAATAGCAGCAGGTTTCAAAAAGACAAGCATGCGAAAGGGGAAGATAATCAGTAGATGATTAAGACTCTTGGCAGTGTGGAGGATCAGAGGGATCTTGGGGTCAGAGTCCATAGGACACTTAAAGCTGCTGCGCAGGTTGACACTGTGGTTAAGAAGGCATATGGTGCATTGTCCTTCATCAACCATGGGATTGAGTTTAAGAGCAGGGAGGTAATATTACAGCTATGTAGGACCCTGGTCAGATCCCACTTGGAACACTTGGCTCAATTCTGGACACCTCACTACAGGAAGGATGTGGGAACTATAGAGGAGATTTACAAGGATGTTGCCTGGATTAGGAAGTTTGCCTTCTGAGAATAGGTTGAGTGAACTCGGCCTTTTCTCCTTGGAGCTGCGGAGGATGAGAGGTGACCTGATAAAAGTGTATAAGATGATGAGAGGCATTGATCGTGTGGATAGTCAGAGGCTTTTTCCCAGGGCTGAAATGGCTAACACGAGAGGGCACAGTTTTAAGGTGTTTGGAAGTAGGTACAGAGGAGATGTCAGGGGTAAGTTTTCTACACAGAGAGTGGTGAGTGCGTGGAATGGGCTGCCGGTGACAGTGGTGGATGCGGAAACGGTAGGGTCTTTTAAGAGACTCCTGGATAGGTACGTGGAGCTCAGAAAAATAGAGGGCTGTGGGTAACCCTAGGTAATTTCTGAAGTAAGTACATATTCAGCACAGCATTATAGGCTGAAGGGCCTGTACTGTGCTGTAGGTTTTCTATGTTTCTTTGATTCTAAAGTTTCTTTTCCCTTGATTCTTTGTATGGCATCTACAGAATACATTTGCTTTATTTTCTCAACGTGCAGTATTTTACAGCCGCCTATGTTAAATTTCTGCCATCTCTCTTCTGCTTCACACTAATTTCTGATGTATGTATTTTGTATTTAGGTCAAGTCATGTGTAGCTTAGACTAGCATTAAGTCTAACACCAAATTTGTGGGGCATCCCGCCGTCTCCTGTCTCCAAGCCCAGCCAAGTTCCTCTGTGGGGCATTGGTTGCTTTTGGTCCTACACCTTATTATATCCCGGAGATTGCCACAAATCCCTCAGGCTCTTAAAAAGCCCAGGATGAGCCACATCAATGAATTGATGGAGTCTTTATGGTAAAGATGTTCCCAGTGTGTTGGTAGGGAATTTGGGAATGTTGACTCCTACCAAAGCAGAATAGCAGAGTATTTAGCTGCAATTTAGAAAGGAGCCTTAATACATTTGCAAGCTCTCTGTTTATTCGGTGGTGTAGATTTGGGAAGTACTGTGAAAGAATCCTGTGTGTTTTGTCACAATGCATGATATAAATGATGTACAAAATACCCTCTGTTTGCATCATTACTACTGTGTTGAATTTCAGGTGAGCTTAGGACCACATCTATGTCATCACTGAGATTCTAAACTTTGCTTTCAGATCAACATCTGATTTCCATTCTGCTTTCACTTAACAGCTGCTGAATTTCTTTATCATTCTGAATTACGCTGCAAATGTTCGTAATTGCACCAAAACTTGTTTCGACCTGTCATCTGCTTGGGTTGACATACCTTGGTTCCTAATTAAGCTGTAATTCTTCCCCATTCTCAAGCCACCCTACAAGGGATAGGGTTTCTCTAGAGTTCACCTAACACCCCACCAGCCTCCGTGTCCAACACAATTCTCCGCAATTTCCATCATCTCCAATGGGATCCCATCACCAAGCACATCTTTCCCTCCCCCACCACCCCCAACTTTCTGCTTTCAGCAGGGATTGCTCCCTATGCAACTCCCTTGTCTATTCATCCCTCTCCACTGATCTCCCTCCTGGCACTTGTCCTTGCAAGCGGAACAAGTGTTACACCTGCCCCTTCACCTTCTCCCTCACTACCATTCAGGGTGCCAATCAGGCCTTCCAGGTGAGGGGACACTGCACCTGTGAGTCTGCTGTGCCAGTGCTCCCGGTGTGGCCTCCTGTACATTGATGCAACCTGATCTAGATTGGGAGACCGCTTCGCCAACCAGCTACGCTCTGTCTGCCAGGTAAAGCGGGATCTCCCCGTGGGCACCCATTTTAATTCCGCTTCCCATTCTCATTCTGATATATCTATCCATGGCAACTTCCACTGTCCCAATTAAGCCACACTCAGGTGGGAAGAACAACACCTTATGTTCTGTCTTAGTAGCCTCCGACCTAATTGCATGAACATCGATTCCTCAAACATCTTGTAATGGCCCCCCACACCTCCTTCACCATTCCCCATCTCCTTTTCCTTTCCTCACCTATCTCTTGCTTGCAATCTCCTCCCTCAGGTGCTCCTCCCCCTTTTTTTCTTTCTTCCATGGCCTTCTGTCTCCTATCAGACTCCCCATTATCCAGCCCTGTATCTCTTTCTCTAATCAACATCCCAGCTCTTCACTTCACCACTCCCCCTCCCGGTTTCATCTATCAGCTTGTGTTTCTCCCTACCCCCCCCCCCCACCTTTTAACTACAACTCATCTTTTTTCTCCATTCCTGCTGAAGAGTCTCGGCCCAAAACGTCGACTGTACCCTTTTTCCATAGATGCTGCCCAGTTTACTGAGTTCCTCCAGCAGTTTTTGTGTGTTGCTATAATTCTTAGCCAAGTTTTCACATCCCTGCATAATCTGCCCATCCTATCTTCATCAACAACTATTGTAATGTCCTCTAGTTCGTCTGTTCTGGTTCAGTTCTTGCCCTGTGATCACTCCCTGTTAGACCCCCAGTTTGGAAGCTCCATTAATAGTTTCAGTTTCCTCAGCTACCAAGGCTCTTATGCCATGTTTCCTTTCTTTTACCCCTTTTTTACGTTGCTTGAGCCCTACATCTTTGGCTCAAGCTTTTGGCAATTTGCACATGTACTTTATCTTTTGTGTTTGTTCTTATTATTGCTCTTATGAATCAGCTTGGAATGTTTTATGCCATGATGAAATACATTATATAGTCTGCTTGAAGTTATACTCTAAGAACAGCACCACAAACTTCTATTTAATTCATCTTAATTGAAGTCTGCACTTATCTGCATGGTTTGCCTGAATCATTCTCGACTGCTATGCTCCTAAGCATTGGAAGCAATATACCTGCAAACTCTCCTGTCTCTCTTTTCCTACTTTTCTCTCTAATTTTATTTTGCCAGTAATTCTGACTTCATTCTATATTTTACTTTTTCTTTGTTATTTTAAAGTTCAAAGTAAATTTATTACCTCAGTATGTATACCATATGCAACCTTAATATTGAAAATTTATCTGTGGAGTGAAGAAATAGGCCTCTACTTGTTTGGTTCATTGATGTGAGAACAATCTGGTCATGTTCATCATTGTCTGTATCTTGCCACAACTGTGAAAGTTGTTGTCACTGAGGACTCAGCAGCTGAGAGTGGTTGCATCTAGTCCTTGGTTTCCAAATCCATTTATCACAACCCTTATTTGGCCTGGTATTTTAAACTGATTGGGGTAGTGTGTACAGTTAGTCATAATGATATGGCATAGACACTGGCCATTCAAACTAACATGTTCATGCCAAACAAGATGCTAGTCCTTTTGCTTCCATTTGATCTACATCACTCTAAACCAGGGGTTTCCAACCTGAGGTCCACGGACCCCTTGGGTAATGGTAGGGGTCTGTGGCATTAAAAAGGTTTGGAACCCCTGCTCTAAACTTTTCCTATCAATGTACCTGTCAAAATGTTTCTTTAAAGAATTGGACATGTGTGTGGTTGTTCTCTTTCAGTCATTCCCATTCCTTGTTCTCAAAGATATTTGTTAACCTATCCTGATCAGGAAGAGTTATATTTAGTAACTCCAAAACATTAAACTATTTGAAAGGAAACCAAAAGAGCCAAGAGATGTGAGCCTTGGTTTGTTCTTTAGCAAAATGCGCACTTATGACATGGTAGCGCATGACATATGCAATTCACATATTTTTACAAGTAATTCGTAATGAATTAGTTAAACAAACAAGAATAGTTAATCAAACAATATATTTACAATATTACTCAAATAATACTGAAATACTAAATACACAACACTCCTCCCTGCTTAGCTCTAAACTCCAATTCAATATAGAATGTATCTCAACTTGTATTTACGTAGGTATAATACATCTGCTATATACAGATATAGTGTTTTGGCACATGGCCAAGTAGTTAAGGCGTTGGTTTAGTGATCTGAAGGTCGCTAGTTCGAGCCTCAGCTGAGGCTGCGTGTTGTGTCCTTGAGCAAGGCACTTAACCACACATTGCTCTGTGACGACACCGGTGCCAAGCTGTATGGGTCCTAATGACCTTCCCTTGGACAACATCGGTGGCGTGGAGAGGGGAGACTTGCAGCATGGGCAACTGCCGGTCTTCCATACAACCTTGCCCAGGCCTGCGCCCTGGAAACCTTCCAAGGCGCAAATCCATGGTCTCACGAGACTAGTGGATGCCTATAATATATATACAGATATACACAGCGTAATAAATTTGAAATTGTCCCATTCAGGCATATAAATACATCAATAAGCCTATTACTTAACTGACAATGCTTAGGTAATCTCTTCAATTCAGCCATGTAAGATGAAATGGACTCCCCTGCCTTTTGATTCCATTTATGAAACCTAAGCATGCTGCAATCAACAATGATTTTGGTTCTAAATGTTCCTGCAATACTTTCATGATATCAGCAAACCTCATTTCTGCTGGTTTGGTTGGAGCAGCCAGACTCCTAAGCAAACTATAACTTTAAATCTAATGCATTCAGCAAAACTGGTACTTGTTTTTCATTGGGTATTTTATTTGCTTTAAAAAAAACTGCTCTGTTCGCTCCATTTCCAATATTGAATTATCTGTTCTGTATTGGAACGCATCAATCTTTCTGATGTAGTCAGCCATTTCTGCTCGTCTTTTCATGATTGTTATCATCTGGTACTCCCTGCTTATGAATGTGGGTTTTCTGCCTTTTTAAAAAAAGCTCAAACCTCTTCTCCCCTCCTGAAGAACACGTGCTGCGACTTCTTCGTCATTCAACTGTTCCTCGCTGTCTTGCTGCACTTCAACTGGTAGTAGCTGTCTCGAGATCGTTTATAACTTCCTCATTGCCATTGTTATGTTTTGCAACTCCAAACTCCAAAACATTAAACAAATTAAAAGAAAGACACAGTCTGGGGAATCAAGTCTAACTTCATTTCTTTCTTTAGCGAGATGCACACATGTAACGTCTTAGTGTCACGATGTATACAATTCATATATTTTTACATATAACCCACAATGAATTATTTAAACAAATGAATACTTAATCAAATAATGTATTTACAATATTACTCAAATATTAAATACACAACAAAGACTGTTGTATAAAGAGCAGTGTGTCAGAGGCAGCAGTTGATAAATTGAGGTTCTCATATAGTGGTAGGCAGGGACATTAGAGATGGTCCAGTTTTTAGATCAATAACTGCTGTTGGTTGCATTGAGGAACAACATTCGAAAGTAAAAGGCAAATTCATGGAACAAATGAGTGGACATTGTTAGATCTGGCTTTTATGTGTAAGCAAATGAGAGATTTTACCGTAGTTTTAAATTTAGCATATCTCAGCTTGCTTTCTTCATCAGTACTCTCCAAGTCTTCTGCATTATTGATTGATTGTTAAACAATATACTTGCTCTGTCAGTACTCAACTGCTTTGAAAGATGCCTTTCACAACGGAAAATCTGTCAATTCTGTAAGCTTTTGTGATTTGCAGAAGAATCTATAGCAAATTGCTTTGCACATCTGTATAGCTGGAATGTCATTGAAGTGAATTGGTATTTTTAGTTTTACTTGTTTACTGTTGAGCAAGGTTTGTGAGAGAGTCCTCAAAGATGCTTTTGGCAGATAGTATTATCTTGCTGTTTTAGTTAATTAGCTCATCAGTTTTCTCCTTCTTTAAGTTTACACTTTGCTGGAGAATATTTCTCATCAGAATAAATTCAATCTCCTTAATTATTCCTATATTTAATTTGTAGGCGAACATCTTTTTTATGAAGGCTATGATTTAATTAATTGAACATCTTTCTGGAAAATAAAAGACTCTGTTTACTAGCAGCATATGGTGAAATCTTTCAGAATGTGCTGATGACTACGATGAATTATGACCTGGGTATAATCAGGCTTATGGGTCTTCTGGGGCAAACCTACTTTAGTCTCTGGACACCATCTGTGCTACCATTCTCTACCAGTTTTCTGATCTTTCCTTTTTTTTTTTGGCTTGTGCCTGCATGCGTGTGAGCGCGTCTATGCGTGTGTGTGAGCACGTCTATGCGTGTGCGTGCGTGTGTGCGCGTCTATGTGCGTGCGTGCATCCGTGATGATGGCTTTTTTTTTACAAAGCATGGAGTGAGAAAGAGAGGTAGAGAGACTGTAATGCGCCACTCCTCACACAGTCATTTTTGCAGTATTCTTCCCTTTATTTTACGAGGTCGAGTTGCGATCTCGACACTGAACCTGGCACCGAAGGAAAGCGTACTCGGGAGCAGACCCAACTGGTTTCGAACCCAGGAACCTCCGCTCCTGGGTCCGGCGCCAATGTCGTTGCGCCACCAGCTGGCCCTTCCTGATCTTTCCAAACAGGTTAATGATCAGATGTTTTAGTGACCTGTTATTTTTCTTTATAAGTCATGTGTATCGTTGACTTGATAGCACTTTTTGTGTCTTTCTCTCAAAGAACAGTTGTTCATTGACTCCATTTGTGTTGCCCCCTTAATGCCTATCCTGGTGAACTATTTATAATGAATAATGGAGTGTGCATTGCAGTAAGACCCTGAGGGGAGGAGAAGATGGCGGCGCGACGCAGCCCGTGCGGCTGCTCCAAAATGATATCGTGTTTGTAAGTAGGTACCGTGCACAATCCTGATTTGATGGAGACAGACATGAGAAGCACAGAGGAACATTTGGAGAAACTTCTGAAATGCCTGCTTCACTGCCGTTGCCACTGTGCGATCGGGAATCTCCGGAGGGGAAGGCCCCAAATCCTTGGCTTTGCCTATTGCCTGTTGCCGGGGCCAGGGCGGAAGCGCTCGGCAGAGTTGGTGCTCGGTGTCGGAGGGCTGGTTGGGGGCTCGAAGTTTTCGGAGGGACTCGAGTCGGCTGTGGTTGGGTGCTTCCAGGGTGCTGCATCGGCAAGTTTGTGGTGCTGGAGGTTCATGGCTAGGAGAGAGTTTCTCTTCCTTCTACCGTCTGCATGAGATGATGGGACTTTTGAGAGACTTTGAGACTTTTTTTTTTACCGTGCCCATGGTCTGTTCTTATCAAATTACAGTATTGCTTTGCACTGTTGTAACTATATGTTGTAATTATATGGTTTTTGTCAGTTTATTTTAGACTTGGTTTGTCTTGTGTTTCTGTGATATCATTCTGGAGGAACATTGTATCATTTCTTAATGCATACATTACTAAATGACAATAAAAGAGGACTGCGTGTCCTCATAATCTAATCTAATTTATTGCTTGTTCCCGATGATATTTGTGGGAGCGTGGTGTAGAAACTTCCACTGCTGGATGCCGTTTGGTGAAGGTTACTCTGAAAGTACCATAGGGAAGGGAGTTCTGGGATTTGGAATGATGATGGAACAACAATTTCTGAGTTAGTATGATGTTTGACTTGATAGGGAGCCTAAGTGGGGTGGTGATCCCATGTGCCTTTTGCCTTGACCTCTCTGGTGGTAGAGAATAGATTTGGGGGCTGCAGTTGAAGTGGAATAAATGAGTATCTGCACTACATTTTGCAGATGGTGTGCACTGCAGCCACTGTATGTCACAGCTAGAGAATTAATGTTTAGGCTGGTTGATGTGATACAAGTTAAATGAATTGCTTTACCCTGGCTGGTGTCAATCTTCTCGATGCTGTTGGAGGGCCACTCATCCAGCCAAGTGGAGAGTGCTCCATTAGACACTTTGCAGAGGGTGGAAAGGCTTTGGTGTGTCAGAGGGAAAGTCACTCACGAACCACAGGACACACATCCTCTGGTTTGCCATCATGGCCATTTTGCTTATGTGACTGGAGACACAAGAGACTGTAGATCCTGGTATCTGTGGCAGTAGACAGTCTGCTGGAAGAACTCAATGGGTTGAGCAGCATTTGTGAGGAAATCAATTGCTGATGTTTCAGGTGAAAACTGTATCAGTGCAAAGTTCCTCTTGTCCTTACCTACAACCCCATGAGCCTCCACATCCAACACACCATTCTCCACAACATCCATCATCTCCACAGTGATCCTACCACTAAATACATCTTTACCCCCAAACCTCTCTTTCACAGGGATTGTTCCCTCTGTGATTCCTTTGTCCATTTGTCCCTCCCCATTAATCTCTGTCCTGGTACTTAATCCTGCAAGTGGGCCAAAGTGCTACACCTGCCCATTCACCTCCTCCCTCATTCATTCAGGGCCCAAACAGCCCTTCCAGATGAGGCAGGACTTCACTTGCAAATCTGCCGAGGTCGTCTGTTGTATCTGGTCCTCTACATTGGTGAGTCCTCCATTGGTCGTAAATTAGTGGACCATTTCATCGAGCACATCTGCTCCACCCGCCAAAAGCGGAACGTCCCAGTAGCCCAACTTTTTAGTTCCAACTCCATTCCCATTCCCATTCTGACATACCGGGCCGTAGCCGCCTCCTGTGCTTTGATGAGGCTCCCCTCAGGGTGGAGAAACAACACCTTGTATTCTGTCTGAGTAGCCTCCAACCTGCTGGCATTAATATCAATTTCTGCTTCCAACATAAAAAAAAGTTTTCCCTCTCCCTCCCCTCTTCTATTCCCCATTCTGGCCTCTTATCCCTTCTCATCTGCCTATCACCTTCCCTTGTTGCCGTTCCTCCTTCCCTTTTTCCTATGGTCCACTCTCCTCTCCTATCAGATTACTACACCTCCAGCCCTTTACCTTTCCCTCCCACTTGGCTTCACCTATCACCTTCCAGCTATTTTTCTTGCCCTCACCCACCTTTTTATTCTGGCATCTTCCCCCTTCCTTTCCAGTGCTGAAGAAGGGTCTTGGCCAAAAATGTTGACGGTTTGTTCATTTCCATGGATGCTGTCCGACCTGCTGAGTTCCACCCACATTTTCTGTGTGTTGCATCAGTATAAAGTTCGATGTGAAATGTCAGCCCGTACAAAACACTGGAGGTGAGACAGCATGTATGGAGGGAAATGAATAGTCAAAGCCAATTCCTCCAACATATTATTTCTTGATTATATGAGCAGTCCAACTGAATCTCAGCTTAATTTTGGCAGTGTAGATAATGGGGAATCAGTGATGATAATGTCATTTGAAAATAAAGGGCAGTTAGTTAGATACTCTCTCACTGGAAATGGACATCGTTTGTGTCTTCTTTGGCAATGTCACTTGCCATGAATTAGCCCAGGCCTAGTTGTTTTGTTGATTGCAGATGTCGAGTGATTCATTTGCCGAGGGGCAGCAGCAGAATTGAATCTTGTTCAATCATCAGTGAATATCCGAAGTTCTCACCTTGCAAATCTCTGGGTGGAAACAAGTTCAACTGGACTTCCTGTCTTGTCATGCAGAGTGCAAGAGACTGCAGATGCCAAAATCTGGAGCAACAAGCATTCTGCTGGTATAATCTATCATTATAAAAAATGATAAAATATGACATCCTATTCAAGTATGAGGATTTTGTCATGGCCAAAGTTTATTTTTTGCCTAACCTTCCTTCCATCATGATGTACTTGATTTGTACCTGTTGTGTGAGAATTACTTATCATTATTTTCTAAATTTGGTTTGTTTGTTGAGGGAACAGTATTACTCTGATGGTGGGTAATGCTTTAATGTGGTGTGGAATTAAACACTGGATATTTCCTAGTTGTTACTTAATATTATTGCAAACCCACTAAAGAACAATTATCTGATTGACTACAGGTTGAGAGTGAACTTGGTTAATTCAAATTGTATTCACTCTAGGAAAGAGTAAATGGTTTTGCAGGAGGCAGGTACCTAAGTGACTGTCAGGAGAAGGAAAGGAAATGGGCAGCCAGTGCAGAGTACCCCTGTGGGTGCTCCCCTCAATAATAAGTGTACGGCTTTGGATACTGTTGAGGGGACTGCCTACCTACCAAGGTCTCTGGCACTGAGTCTGGCTCTGTGGCTCAGAAGGGAAGTGGGGGAGAAGAGGACTGCAGTAGTGATAGGGATTCCATAGTTAAAGAAGTAGACACAAGATTCTGTGGATGTGAAAGAGACACTCGGATGGTACGTTCCCTCCCAGGTTCCAGGGTCAGAGACATCTTGATCGTATCTACGACACTCTAAAGAGGGAGGGTGACAGCCAGAAGTTAAGGTACATATTGGTACTAATAACATAGGTAGGAAAAGGGAGCAGGGCCTAAAGGGAAAACTTATGGAGTTGGGTAGAAAGCTGAAAAGGGGAACCTGCAGGGTAGTAATCTCTGGATTGCTGCTTGTGCCGCGTGCTGGTGAGGGTAAGAACAAGATGATCTGGCAGATGAATGATTGGCTGAGGAACTTGTTTAGGAGGCAGGGCTTCAGATTCCTGGATCATGGGGATCCCTTCTTGGGAAGGTATGACATGTACAAAATTACGCCTGTACCCGAGGAGGACCAATGTCCTTGCTGACAGGTGTGCTCGAGCTGTTGGGGAGGGTTTAAAGTAATTTGACTGGGGATGGGAACTGGAGTGATTGGGCTGAGAATGGGGAAGTTGGAATACAAGCAGATGCAGTGTGTAGTGAGACTGTCAGGATGGACAAGCAGGTAGGTGATAGAGTAAAATTGCAGTCAGTGGGATGAATTCAACTATAGTGACCAACAGGACTGAAAGTGTAATCTTTGACTGCACACAGTATACAGAATAAGGTAGATGATCTTGTAGTGCAGTTAGAAATTGGCGGGTATGTTGTTGTATGCATCACTGAGTCATGGCTGAAAGAAGACTATAGTTGGGAGCCTAACATCCACAGATACATATTGTGTCAAAAGCACAGGCAAGTTGGCGAGGGGGTGAGTTGGTTCTGTTGGTAAAAAATGAAATTAAATCTTTTAGAAAATGGTGACATAGGATCGGAAGAAAATGTGTGGGTAGAGTTATAAAACTACAAGGGTAAAATGACCGTGATGGGAGTATATGCAAGTCTCCAAATAGTAGCCAGGATGTAGACTACAAACTGCAACGGGAGATAGAAAAGGAATGTCAAAAGGGCAATGTTACAACATCATGGGGGATTTCAATATGCAGGTAGATTGGGAATCTCCGGTTGGTGTTGGATCATGAGAGAATTTGTAGAATGCCTATGCAATAGCTTTTTAGAGCAGCTTGTGGTTGAGCCCACTATAGGACAGGCTACTCTGGATTGGGTGTTGTGTAATGAACCAGATCTGATTAGGAAGCTTAAGGTAGAGAAACCCTTAGTGGAGGGTGACCATAATATGTTAGAATTCACCCTGCAATTTGAGAGTGAGAACCTAAATTTACCATGGAGTAAAGGGAATTATAGAGTCATTAAAGAGGAGCTGATTGGAAGGGGACACTAGCAGGGATGATAGCAGACCAGTAACGGCTGGAGTTTCTGGGAGCAATTCGGAAGGTGCAGGATAGATGCATTCCAAAGAAGCAGCAGCATTCTAAAGGTAGGATGATGTAACTGTAGCTGACAAAGAAAGTCAAAGACAACATAAAAACAAATGTCACTGTACTCTCCAAGAAACGAGGAAGGTAGAAGAAGGGAAATTATGGGCCAGCTAGCGTCACCTCAGTGGCTGGAAAGATGTTGGAGTCTATTGTTAAGTATGATGACTGAGAGTACTTGGAGGCCAGAATAGGTCTTAATCGGCATGGTTTCCTTCATTTTGCCTGTCAAATCTGTTCTGATTTTTTGAGGAAATAATAGGTAAGATAGACAAAGAAGAATCAATGGGTGGTGTGTACCTGGATTTTCAGAAGGCTTTTGACAAGGTGTCACACACAAGGTTGATTAACAGCATACGAGCCCCAATTTTTCATAAAGGTTACTAGCATCAATAGGGGATTGGGTGATTGGCAGGAAGCAAAGAGTGGGAGTAAAGGGAGTCTTTTCTGGTTAGTTGTTGGTGCCTAGTGGTGTTCCAGAAGGAGTTGGTTTTGGGACCGATTCTTTTTACCTTATATGCCAATGATTTACATGATGGAATTGATAAGTTTGTGTTCAAGTTTGTGGATGATACGAAGTTAGATGGAGGGCAGGTAGTGTTGAGGAAGCAAGGAGGCTGTGAAAGAATCAGACAGATTAGGAGAATGCCAAAGAAATGGCGGATGGAATATAGTGTCAGAAAGGGTATGGTCATGCACTTTGGTTAAAGGAGAAAAGCGTAGTTTTTTTCTAAATGGGCAGAACTTGCAAAATTGCAAGGTGCAAAAAGTCTTGGGAGTCCTTGTGCAAGATTCTCTTAAGGTAAACTTGCATGTTCAGTTGCTGGTGAAGAAGGCAAATGCAATGTTAACATTCATTTTGAGAGCACTAGAATATAAAAAAAAAATGATATAATGTGGATTTATAAAGCACAGGTAAGGCCTCACATGGAGTATGTGAGCAGTTTTGGGCCCCTTAGCTAAGAAAAGATGTGCTGACATTGGAGAGGGTTCAGAGGAGGTTCACAAGAATGATTCTGGGAATGGTAAGAGGGGAGTTTATGGTTCTGGGCATTTACTCATTGGAATTTAGAAGAATTAGAGGGTTTCTCATTGATACTTAGGAAAATGTTGAAAGGGCTAGCAAAGGTGCATGTGGAAAGAATGTTTCCTGTAGTGGGAAATGTAGGGAAAGCCGGTACAGTCTCAGAATAGAGGGATGACCAGTTAGAATGGAGGCGAGGAGGAATTTCTTTTGTCAGAGGGTGGTGAATCTGCAGAATTTGTTGCCACATGTGGCTGCAGATGACAGGTCATTGGGTATATTAAGGCGGAGGTTGATAAGTTGTCGATTTGTCAGGGCATGAAAGGTTATGGAGAGAAGGCAGGGGAAGGGGTTGAGAGGGAAAATGGATCAGTCATGATGAAATTGTGGAGCAGACTCAATGGGCCGAGTAGCCTGGTTCTGATCTGATGTGTTATGGTTTTACGTATCCCAAAGTAGCCGGTGTTCCTGAAATACTGAGAGGATTTTATGATCAAGAAGGGAGGTCATGATCCTATATCACTTTAAACTTTAATGTTGTTTTAAATGCATTTCATTTTTCTCAAGTACCTTCTAAGTATCTAAGTATGTGTTATTTTTTCCTCAGCAGACAAGCGTAGTTTGTTCTTTTGGAGCAGAGAAGGTGAACTTGAGGTTCAGGTTGTTCGAAAATCATGAATGGTTTTGATAAATCTGGGGAATCTGCAGCAATGCAGTGATCAACACACAGATTGAAGATGATTGGCAAGGCCTTAACACAGCTTGTTGTTGTGACCAGGGGTGCATTGCCTGGAAGCAGATATTGTGCTTTCCAAGGTGAATTAGATGAATGATGTGAGGTAGGGAGAAAGGAGAGCTATTGGCAAGCCACAATGGGATGGGATCAATCAGATACCAAAAGTGATGTCAGAGGCATATAGACTGAATGTCATATATGCATGAGTGAGTGTGTGTGTTTGTGTGTGGTATTTTAAATGAAAATTATCCAGGTAGAATCGTTTACTATTTTACTGTAACCCTGAAAAAATATTTGGTCTGCATTTAACGAGAAACCATGTGTGATTGTTGCCAATCCTAAATAATGCTTGGTTCTTTTGATATTTCTTCTATTAATGTCCTTTCTGCTACTTTCCCCAAGCTGTGTGTGATTCAGATTTTATAAGAGCATGTTTCTAATCCCCAGCAGTATTTCTACTGCTAATTACATTTTCAGATCCTGCAATGGCTATACTATGTAAGCAGAAGCACTCTATCTCCCATATCACAGGCTGACATAATACATGCCTGTGAAGAGATGAGTTTGAACTCTTATGCAAGAATTTATAATCAAGAACAAAGAAGAGTGTGCAATTAAGTGGTGCTCACAGTCCTTTGAGGGCACCACAAAGATCTTAACCAATGAGTATTTTTGAATGGTAATATGGGATAAACAGCAACCAATTTGCACATAACCAGTACACATAAATAGCAAAAGATAATCAGTTTGAGGAAATGTTGCAAAAATGGCACTTGGGCTTTCGGCTTTAATTTACAAGGCAAGTACCAAAGCAAAGAAACAAAACTGATCTTTTCATAAACACAAGATATTCTGCAGATGCTGGAAATCCAAAGCAACACACACAGAATGCTGGAGGAACTCGGCAGGTCAGGCAGCATCTATGGATATGAATAGGTAGTCGACGCTTAGGGTCAATACTCTTCTTCAGGACTGAGAAGGAAGGGGGAAGATACCAGAATAATAAGATGGAGGGGGGAGGGGAAAGAGGCTAGCTGGAAGATGATAGGTGAAGCCAAGTGGGTTAAAAAAGTTGAGAGCTAGAGAAGAAGGGATCTGATAAAAGAGGAGTGTGGACCATAGGAGAAAAAGGAGGAGGGACCAAGGGGGAAGTAATAGGCAGGTGCGGAGAGGTAAAAGGTCAAGAGTGGGTTGGGGCAATATGTTTAATAGATGGAGAAATCAATTTTCATGCCATCAGGTTGGAGGCTACTCAGATGGAATATAATTTGTTGCTCCTTCACCCCGAAGGTGGCCTTATCTTGGCACAAGAGGCTATGTCGGAATGGGAATCAGAACTAAAATGTTTGGCCACCTTGCCCCACTTGTGGTGGGTGGTTCTGAGATGCTCAGCGAAGCGGTCCTCCAAGTTATGATGGGTCTCACCAATGCAGAGGAGGCCGCATTAGGAGCAGTGGATGCAGTAGACAACTCCAGCAGATCCACAGGTGAAATATTGTCTCACCTGGAAGGATTGTTTGGGGGCCTGAATGGAAGTGAGGGAGGAAATGTATGGGCAGGTGTAGCACTTAGACCACTTGCAGGGATATGTGTCTGGAGGGAGATCAGTGGGGAGGGATGAATGGACAAGGGAATTGTGAGGGGACTGATCCCTGCAGAAAGCAGGGGTGGGGGTGTAGATGTGCAGAGGTAAAGATATGTTTGGTGGTAGGATGTCTTTGGAGTTGGTGGAAGTTCAAAGCTTTCAAAGGTATGTTTAACGTCAGTGAAATATATACAATATACATCTTGAAATGCTTTTTCTTCGCAACCATCCGCGAGAAGCAGAGGAGTGCCCCCAAAGAATGAATGACAGTTAAATGTTAGAACCCCAAATGCCCCCCCACTCCCCTCCCTCCTGCATGTAAGTGGCAACAAACAACAATCCCCTCTCCCCCACTTGCAAAAAAAAGCATTGGCACCTGCCACCATTATCCTCCACAATGTGTTGGACGCAGAGGCTGATGTGGTGGTAGGTAAGGACAAGAAGAACTCTTATCACTATTACGGCAGTGAGTATATGGGGTAACTGTGGATGTACGGGAAATGGAGAAGATACGGGTGAGGCAACATCAATAGTGGAGTGAGGGAAATGCTTTCCTTTAACAAAGGAGCACATCTCTGATGTCCTGGAATGGAAAGTCACATCCTGGGAACAAGTTCACCTTTTGTAAAACACTGGTTCATTCACAATATGGGGTATCTTGTTTAATTCTCACCACCACGTTTCTGCGAGTGGGACAAGCTTGGATGTGTATCTCGGTCAGCATGGACAAATTGGGCAGAAGGACTCATTTCTGAGGTGTATGATTCTATGAAAGAAGCAATATTCTTGGATGCAGAAAAGATTTTAAAAATATGAGTGATAAATTTTGTCCCAAACATGGGAAAAATTATTTTTTTCAAAACAGTGTCACTCAATTTTTGTACTTTACCTGAAAGAGTTGACAGGACTCTTCTTATTAAAACATTTTTGCCTAAAATATTGTACCTTCAAAATCTACCAGTCTTTCTGTACTTCACTGAAGTGTCAGTGCAAATTTTTGTATTTTATGTCTCTGAACAGGAATGTAGTCAGTACTTTTTAACTTTGTGAAGATGTGCCACCAGCAGAACCACCACCGATAAATTAGATTGACAGGTTTTATAACAATCTGTTGAAGGAACTCAGTGGGTTAAGCATCATCTGAGGGGGGGAGGGGGAGAGTTGCTGAAGTTTCAGGTGGAGCCCTGCATTAGAAAGCAGAGGGGACGTGCCTAGGATAAAAAGCAAAAGGTGAGTCGTGAGAGATTTTATATTTGGGTCTACATTGAAATAAAATCACACATTTTGTTAGCCTTCTCTGAACTGAACTGAAACATTGAGATGGTTGTTATGGGTACGATAAAGAGTTATTCTTGAACTGGAGTGTACTACTCTGTGATAAAGGTCTTTGCAGTTGGACAGGGCCTGGTTCTACAAAGTGAAATGTCTGGAGGAAACTCTGCTGAGGATTTGTGTCTAAACAAACATCCACCGTCCCTGGTAATGATAATTTTTTATCTGTAGATTCTGTGTCACATATTTAAACTATCGGGCAAGTGGACAACATGATTCATTTCCTGCTGAGGTGTTTGACTGAAACAGAGGAATGTGGGATGTGTACTGTAACTGCCAGATAATAGGTGTTGTGCAGTGGTGTTGAGAAACACTTGGAAAACCTTTAATGGTTGGAAGAAACTAATCTTCTGAAATTGTTTATATGCATTGTGAGAACAGATACTGAAGTTCTTTAGTGATGCCTACTTCCTTAATTTGGCCCTGCATTCTTTCCTCTTCTGTAAATTGGAACATTAAATTCTTATACTGTAATTCTGGATGCCAGTCCTTTGAAAAATTTAGGGAGAGTGCAGTGGGAAATGGATGTAACATAATTGCAAGAGATAAACGCACCCAAATATTCTGCACTACACGGAATGGTTCATTCTGTCATTTGTTGGAGTCTTGAATTCATAAGTTCAAAGTGAATTTTATTATCGAAGTACATGTATCTCATTATTCTGATTATCTTGTGGGCATACTCAATAAGTTTCAAAGGTACATTTAATATCAGAGAAATGTATACAATATACATCTCAAGATTCTTTTTCTTTGCAACCATCCACGAAAACAGAAGAGTGCCTCAAAGAATGAACGGCAGTTAAATGTTAGAACCATAAAGTCCCCCCAGCTCCCCTCCCTCCCACGCGTAAGCAAAGGCAAACATGATTCCCCCTCCCCCCACCAGCAAAAAAAAAGCGTCAGCACCCACCACCAAACACTCAAGTGTGAGCAAAGCAACAGCAAATGCTCTGACTTACAGTTACCTGAAAGACTACTTGTTCACCTGGTATTTGACATACCACAGGTTCTCTCTCTCCCTAATAAGGGAGAAAGAGATAGCTCCGTTTCACAGCGAGAGGGGAGACATAACAAACAGCTCACTGATTTATGATATTAAAAATCCGTTGTGTTGCTTTTTGTGAGCTCTGTGCCCAAAGATCTCGGGTCTCTGGGCACTCAGCCAAAGATCTTCCAGCTCCCGTGACACACCGGTCTGTCAGGACACAGACCTTCGATCCGTCCGTCTCCAGAGCCCCGAGATCCTAGGCCTCAAAGGCGAGCTGAATTCTTAGGCCGCACCCTTGGCATGTCTGATAATCCTGACAGTGGGTCCCATTCCTGCAAAAAACCGGTCAGCAGGTCAGGGACTTCAAAAGAACCCTGGAAGGGAAAAATAGAAATATTAAAAATAGAAATAGAGCTGTTTCCGAAGATGAAAGCAAAGGAGTCGCCGTTTAGTGCCACCTTGACTAAGCTTTGCTCTCTATCTATAGAATAATAGCCTTAACATAAATGAATGACTGCACCAATCAGGATGTTCAATCAAAATGCAGAAGGTAACAAACTGTGCAAATGCAAAAAGAAGTAGTAGTAATAATAAATAAGCAATAAATATTGAGGATAATAGACGAAGAGTCCTTGAAAGTGCATCCATTGGTTGTGGGAACATTTCAATGTTGGGGCAAGTGAAGTTGAGTGAAGTTATCCCCTTTGGTTCAAGAACCTGATGGCTGAGGAGTAGTAACTGTTCCTGAAATTGGTGGTGTGAGTCCTGAGGCACTTGTACCTTCTTCCTGATGGCAGCATCAAGAAGAGAGCATTCCCTGGGTGGGCACTTTCAAACAAGTTGGAGCTCACTGTGACATTAGTCATTCAGCATGGGAGCAGACCCATTGACTCAAATTGTCAATGCTGAACTTTCGTCTGCTGAAACTTTCCTATCCAGGTCCCTACCTAAATGGCTTTTAAAAGTTGTTAATGTGCCTACCTCAACCACTATTTCTGACAACTCATTCCAAATACACACCACCCTTTACATAAAAAAGCTGTCCTGAAGTCCCTTTTAAATTTCTTGTCTCTGATTTTAAATCTATGCCCTCATGGTTATTAAGCACCTTCTCCCTGGGTGAAGACTATGTGCTTTCACCTTTTGTATGCCACTCATGGATCTTATGTACCTCCATTAGCTACCCTCCGCCTCCTACATTCTAAGGAATGAAGTCCTAGTCTCCGTAAAGTCCTTGTATTTCAAGACAAAAGAAATGTAAGGCTTTTCAATTGGAAAGAAGTGCTTAATGAGGTCAAGTTCCTTTCCGTGGAAATTGAAATTCTGATTCCTACTCATTTGTTAAAATGGACTTTGAGACACCAAGTCATTACTTCCCGCCCTCTTTTACAAGCGACAAGATTAATGTGCCATTGCAGAAGCTATAAATATCAATGCAGTCACTCTTAAGAAATCATGAAATATTCCCAAGTAGCTTGGAGCCTGGTTGGGGTGGTGGAGGGTGGGGGGAATGGCCGATTTTCACAATTTTTTCCTCAGGCAGATTTATGAAGGTTTGGCAATACAAGAAGGTCCATTTCTGAGTTTGGGAAACCAGAGATGATCTGGAGTGCTTATGGACAACACTCCTTCCATGTATTGCACTTAACCTAATAGAGTGCGTATTGTTAAGGTTGGGACTAGGAGAAAATTCCCATCAGAACCAGTCAGTTAGTAAAAAAGTTGGAGGGGGGAGAGAATTACTATGGTCAAGAGCTGTTTGTTTCTCAATTGAAAAACACTGTGCTGTAAAGGGTTAAGCTTTGTGAAGACAATAAGATACAGGAGCAGAATTAGGCCATTTGACCCATTGAATCTGCTCCACCATTTCATCGTGGCTGATCCATTTTCCCTCTCAGCCCCAATCTCCTGCCTTCTCCCTGTATCCCTTCATGCTGTGACTAATCGAGATTCTATCAACCTCTGCCTTAAATATACAAAAAGACCTTGCCTCCACAGCCACCTGTGGTAACAAATTCCACTGTTTCACCACTCTCTGGCTAAAGAAATTCCTCCCCATCTCCATTCTAAAATGATGTCACTCTATTCAGGGCCTGTGTCCACTCGTCTTAGACTCCCCCAACATGCATCTTTTCCACATCCACTCTTTTGAGGCCTTTCAGCATTGACAGGTTTCTATAATGTCACCCTCATTCTGAGTTCTAGTGAGTACAGGTCAGAGCCATCAAATGCTCTTCATGTTTCTTTCAATCCCAGAATCATTTTTGTGAACCTCCTCTGAACCCTCTCCAAGGTCAGCACATTCTTTCTAAGATAAAGGGCCCAAAACTACTCACAATACTCCAAGTGAGGCCTTACCAGTGCATTATAAATGTTACATCCTTCTTTATATTCTAATCCTCTTGAAATGAATGTTAACATTGCATTTGCCTTCCTCACCAAAGGCTTAACCTTTAGGGAATCCTGCACAAGGACTCGCAAGTTCCTTTGCACCTCAGATCTTTGAATTTTCTCTCCATTTAGAAATAGTCTACGCTTTTATTTCTTCTACCAAAGTGCTTGACCATACACTTCCCGACACTATTCCATCTGCCACTTCTTTGCTCGTTCTCCTAATCTCTCTAAGTCCTTCTGTAGCCTCTCTACTTCCTCAAAACTACCTGTTCTTCCACCTATATTCATATCATCTGCATTCTTTGCCACAAAGCCATCAATTCTGTCATCCAAGTCAACAAGAAGCAGTCCCAACATAGACCCCTGTGGAGCACCACTAGTCACCACCAGAAAATGTTCCCTTTATTCCCACTCTTTGCCTCCTGCCAATCAGGAAGTTTCTCTGTAACTTCTGCCATCTCCAACAGGACCTGACCATCAAGCACATCTTTCCCTCCCGCCCCCCCGCCTCCTACTTTCTACTGGGATCGCTCCAGACACAACTCCCTTGTCCATTCATCCCTCCCCACTGATCGCCCTCCTGGCACTTATCCATACAAGTGAACAAGTGCTACACCTGCTCCTACACATCCTCCCTCACTCTTATTCAGGGCCCCAAAACAGTCCTTCCAAGTGGGATGACATTTCACCTGTGAGTCTGTCGGGGTCATCTACTGTATCTGGTGCTCCCAGTGTGGCTTCCTGTATATTGGTGAAACGTAACGTAGATTGGGAAACTGCTTTGCCAAGCACCTACAGTGCGTGTGAAAAGAACCTAATGTATTGCACTTTAGAGTGCACTTGACTAATTTCATCTCTTGTATCACAATCTAGCATTAAAAAATGTCGGTCACCACAATCTCATTTCTCCTTAGATATTGTCTTCTCTGACGTAGCTTATGCAGCTTCTCCAACATTTGGTGAGGTTCTACATTATGCTACATGAACAAACTTGAAAATAACTTCTAATGTGCCAAAACATACAGAGTAGAATTTTTATTCATAAGCATAAGTGGTGTACATCACACTTACCAGGAATGAGATCCAAATTATTGGGACACTTAATTAAAACTAGCCATCTATTTAGCAGCTTGAAACAGTGCTGAAGTAATTCCAGCTGATAAACAGACTCCAGAAAGCCAACTAGAGCTGAAGGAGGAAAGTTGTGTCTCTTGCGGCAGAAAATTTTTGAAGGAACTGAAAAGCTGCAGATTAGCATCTTGCCTGCCATGGGTCAATTGATTTAATGCAAACATATCAAATTGTGTGGCACAGTCACATGGCTCCATGATTGGTTCTGTGAGGCAGCCAGACATCAGGGTTTAATTTTGACCTTGGGTGATATCTGTCTGGAGTTCGCAGGTTCCCTCTGTGAAGGTTGGTAGGTTAATTGCCATTAGTATGTAGATGAGTGCCATAATTGGGGAAGATCATGAGAATGTATGAAAAATATTAGGAAGTGAAATTAATGTATTATCTAGTATAAACAAATGATTATTGGTGCAGACTAGATGGGCTGAAGGGCCTGTTTCCATATGGTATTTCTCTATGGCTCCATTTTGTCATAAAGCTCATCCTATGTAATGGGTAATGTCCAGTCACTCTTGAATCTGCTCTTAATTTCATGACCTCTTACTTCATTTTCAGCAAAGAGTACCAAGCTCATCATCACATATGCTTAATTCTCCTGATAATTGCTGCCTGACTTGTACTCTCTGTGATAGACATCAAGATATTTCTTTAAATTAAGGTGTTGCTTTCCTTGTGTAGTGATCATTTCCTATGATGGGTTAATACTTTCGCTGCGTGAAGTGCTGACGTAGGTTTGCCACAGTTTTATGATGTTAGGGTTTTATCAAAGCATACTTCTGCTTTATTGTGTTGGTGTTGGGAATGTAAGTTGAAGGAAGGTGTTAAAAGAGGTTTAGGTTTCAACTTTGTTACTTTCTTTCACTTGTGAGATTTATTTATGCTGTCATAGAAAATTCAGAGCCATTATCTATAGATGTACAAAATGCTTTGAGTTTAGGAGTTGTGCCTTTTTGGATTTGAAATTTCCAAATGCCATTTCATACAGGAAAAAGGAATAATTTAAATGAGATAATGGTCCATGAGTAAACTCATATATTTGAAGGTTTGACTAAACTTATTGGGGTCATCCATAGCTTTTGGATGGATCGTCATATGAATCCTCTCAAGAAATTGGGAAAAATTAATGCATAAAGCTGGAATCACCTTCTGATGTGGACCAATCATTGGTCGCAGATAATAAATGTAAAGTTTTCATTCCATGGTGGACTTTTCCAGTTGGTAGTGGCGAGGTATTGATAGCATACCTAAACAACATCAGCATGGAACATTCTAACAAAGGTGTTCAAAATCCTTGTAAGCTTAGTGTGTGGGTAGTGGGATTAAGTTACAAATGCACATCTAGATAGTGGGCAAAAAGGTGAAGACTTTGCAACAGCCAAGTGCAATGTTACTTTTCCGTTAATCTAGATTTATTATTCCTCTTTTTTTTATAGTGAGCAAATGTAGACAATAAATCAACAAATACTTGAGTGTGTAGATGTTTAAGTCACTAAAAGATGGCTCATAGATACAGAACAAAACAAACATTTAAACAAAAGTATGGTACTTTGATGCCATTCATCTCAATAGGGCTTGGACTTCAAAAATAAGAGAGTATTTCCTCCATTGATCTCGATCAGACTGCATTGGAAGAGGTCCAAAATAATTCTGGAGTTGAAAGGATTTAAATTATAAAGACAAGTTGCATAAACTTGGCACTTTTTCGTCGTCACCATTGCCCAGCTGGTAGCAAATTCACTCCAGATGTGTGAATAGGATAGCTGAGGCTTACTCCCTCTTCTCCGGTAAACCTAAGGTTCCATAGCACTCTTCCAAATAGCAGCAGGCTGCTTCTGTCAAATGATTTATCGCACAAAATCATCATTAAAACTTTTGATGTAGTCATTATTACATTGCTATATGTGAGTTTCTTGTGCATAAATTGATCCATTGTGTTTCATACACTGCAACCATGATTACCCTTCAGTGGGGCTTCCTTGGCTGTGAAGAGTTTAGGATCATTGTTGAGGCTGAGTTGAAATTAATTTTCTATTGCCTTTAATGACATAAGTAATTTGAATAGGGTTTATAGATCTGAATCAAAATCAACTGTTGGCATTAGTCTTTTTAAGATGCTGGTCTAAGTATTGACATATTTGTGAAAATTTGACTGATGTAATTTAACAAAAATAAATGTATGTAGTTGACATCAATATCTGATGCCACCTGTTTGAATGAACATTGAGTCCTACATTTTATTCTAGGTGATATCACTGCATCAATGAAGTGCTAACCTTTATTCGATGTATCATAGGAATCATAAATTGGTGACTCTTCGCTAATCTGACACCTGTTACGTGGCAGCTGGAATGTGTGACATTTGGAGTCAACACAGTCCAAATAGCCCATTTTGACATTACAATATTTTACTGTTAAGACTAAGTTACATACCGTTCTGAATTGTCCATATAAACCATTGTGAGTCATTTTCCCAGATCGCCCAAATTCCCGCTTTCTCCTCATCCTCATTGACAAAATGAAACCAGGACGTCTTTATTCTGTTTGTTGGTCATTGCACTTGTACCATAGCCAGTTTCAGTGTGATGGTGATCACTCTTGAATGAGATGGACTGCACCTCTGGATTATAGGACATGGAGTCCAGAGAGAAGAGTGTGTTGTGTATCATAAAACAGGGCCACATTTTTCAAGTCTCTAGATGTACTCTGAAAATAAAACTGTTCTCACCCATTTGTTTTGACCATCTGTCATCGTAACACTTTTGTTTAGGAAACTACAAATTTCAGATGAGGAAGCATTTTCTCTTTTGTGTTAAACCTTTTCTGTCGATCTTTAAAAACACATTAAAACTCCCCCACTTGTAACAAACCAAAAGCAAAAAGTTAAAATGCAACACTCCAATCAGCCCGGTTACTTGCAATTGTTATTCATTACCTCCAATTACAGAGAAAGTGCAAGTTACAGACTGTTAGTGTCCAGAGTGGTACATGGTAGCTCCATTTTGTGAATTGTGATAGTGTTCCACAGACAACACACCAGTTCCCATACTTCAGTGAATTTACTACATTCATTGCAATCATTTCTATGTCTCTTTGCATTCATGGAATCTTTTGAAGTGAAAGTTTAGTTTCTTGGACAAATGTTCAAGTTTTGGCACAACTCTATTGTACTTACTTTGAAGAATTTTGTTTCTGTTCATGCTTCATTGCCACTGATGTCATTTCTGATCTTGAACCATCAGCTCAAGCTGGATTAAAGCACAAACAACTAAGTAGTAATGAGGCCATGCTTTCACAGATTCGTTATTGGGATGTGCGAAGTGTCCCCACAGAATCACGCAGAGTCTACTCCAACCAGAAGCCCTGGATGAACCATGAGATCAGCAATCTACTAAGAGATCTGAGGTATTCACTTCTGGTGATCAAGGAAGTTACAAGGGGAAAGCCATCTCATGGGTGAAGTGGCAATTCTGGAATAAACTTAACATAGAACATAAAATAGTACAGCACAGTACAGGCCCTTCGGCCCACAATGTTGTGCCGACCCTCAAACCCTGCCTCCCATATAACCCCCCACCTTAAATTCCTCCATATACCTGCCTAGTAGTCTCTTAAACTTCACTAGTGTATCTGCCTCCACCACTGACTCAGGCAGTGCATTCCACGCACCAACCACTCTCTGAGTAAAAACCTTCCTCTAATATCCCCTTTGAACTTCCCACCCCTTACCTTAAAGCCATGTCCTCTTGTATTGAGCAGTGGTGCCCTGGGGAAGAGGCGCCGGCTGTCCACTCTATCTGTTCCTCTTAATATCTTGTACACCTCAATCATGTCTCCTCTCATCCTCCTCCTCTCCAAAGAGTAAAGCCTAGCTCCCTTAATCTCTGATCATAATGTATACTCTCTAAACCAGGCAGCATCCTGGTAAATCTCCTCTGTACCCTTTCCAATGCTTCCACATCCTTCCTATAGTGAGGCGACCAGAACTGGACACAGTTCTCCAAGTGTGGCCTAACCAGAGTTTTATAGAGATTAAAATCAATAAAAATTGCTTGACAGTTGGTGCAGGGCTTGAATATCATCACATCTTATAAAGGTAAATCAAGCAGCATAAGTGACAACAGGTCTTCGATTCCAGATGAGTTGAATGCCTTCCATGCTTGTTTTGACTGTCAAAATGTGGAGAGGCTATCACAAATTTCCACAGCTCCTGATCCTGTGATTTCAGTCTCTGAGGCTGATGTTCAAGCAGCCTTTAGGATGTTGAACCCACAAAAAGCATCTGGCCCAGGCGGGGTAGCTGCCAAGTACTAAAATCAACTGGCTGGAGTGTTCACTAAGATCTTTAACCTCTTGCTTTGGCAGAATGATGTACCCACCTTATTCAAGCAGGCTTCATTTACACTGGTGCCAAAGAAGAACGTGGTAGCCTGCCTCAATGACTATCATCCAGTAGCACTTACGTCCAATGTAATGAAGTGCTTCGAGAGGTTGGTGATGAAGCATATCAACTCCTGCCTGAGAAGCAGCACTCCAGTATGCCTACTGGAGCAACTGGTCCACAGTGAGGCCATCCCATTGGCTCTTCACTCAATCCTGCATATATCAGGATGCTCTTTTATCAACTACAGCTCAGCATTCGATACCATCATCCCCTCAAAACTAAGCAGTAAGGTTCAAGACCTTGGCTTCAGTACCTCCTTCTGCAGTTGGATCCTTGATTTCTTCACTTGCAGATCCCAGTCAGTTCAGATTGGCAACATCTCTTCCATGATCTTCATCAGCACAGGTCAAGTTTGCTGATGGCACTACTATCATAGGCCAATACAAAACAGCATATAGGAGGGAGATTGAAAATCTGGCTGAGTGGCGCCATAATAGCAAACTCAAGGTCAGGAAGACAAATGAGCTGGTTATTGACTTCAGAAGGAGAAAATCAGAGGTCCATGAGCCAGTTCTCATCGGAGGATCGGAGGTGGAGAGGTTCAGCAAGTTTAAATTCCTCAGTGTTATCATTTCAGATGTCCTGTCTAGGGCCCCAGCACATAAAAGTAATTACAAAGAAAGCATGGCAGTGACTCTACTTCCTTAGGAGTTTGTGAAGATTCGAAGTTCAAAGTAAATTTATTATCCAATTACATATTGTACGTGTCACCACATACAACACTGGGGTTCTTTTTCTGTGGGTAAACTTAGCAAATCTATAGAATAATAACTGTAAACAGGATCTGTAAACTATACACAAACTGTGCAAATAATAAATAAATAACAATAAATAACGAGCATGAAATAACAAGGTGAGAGTCCTTAAATGAGTGCAGTTATCCCCTTGTGTTCAAGAGACTGATGGTTAAGGGGTAGAAACTGTTCTTGAACCTGGTGGTGCGAGTCCTGAGGCTCTTGAATGGCCTCTCTTCTCCCCCCCCCCCCCGGCTTTAACAAACATCTATAGATTTGTAGTGGAGAATATGTTGACTGGCTGCATCACAGCCGGGTATAGAAGCACTAATGCCCTTGAATGGGGTAAAAAAAATAGTGGATATGGCCCAGTCCATCATGTGTGAAGCCCTCCCCAGCCACTGAGCACAGCTACATGAAACATTGCTGCAGAAAAGCAGCATCCATCATCAATGATCCTCACCACCCATGCCATGCTCTTTTCCCACTGCTGCCATCAGGAAGAAGGTACAGAAGCCTCACAACTCTCACCACCAGGTTCAAGAACAGTTATTGTCCTCAACCATTCGACTCCTAAACCAAAGAGTATAACTTCATTCAACTTCACTTGCCCCTCATTGAATAACTTATAGGAATCACTTGCAAGGATTCTTCATCTCATGTTGTTGATATTTATTGCTTATTTGTTATTATTATTCATTTCTTTTTATATTTGTACTGTTTAACGTTGGTTGAATGTCCAACTTTCATTGGTTCTATTATGGTTATTATTCTATTATGTATTTGGGTATGCCTGCAAGAAAATGAATCTCAGGGTTGTATATGGTGACATATACGCACTTTGATAATAAATTTACTTTGAACTTTGATGTTTGAAACCCTTGCTATCCTGCTTCTGTGTGTAGTTTTACACTTGGTATCTACTGTTCCCATTTCTCTGACACCACACCCTCTTTCATAACAGCAGGCAAAAGCTGTTCTATCCACTAAAACTGTGCAAGTTCTCTGCAGGAATGCTCCTAACTACCACATTTCCTGACTCCCCACTTCAGCCCAGTGTTTCTGTACTTTACACAAGCTTTGGGGAGATGGCACTTTTCCCATAGAATTGGATAATGAAAATATCCACATAGCTGCTAACGTATTTATAGGTTTTGCATTCAACTTTCTATATCGATGAGCTAATATTTGTGATGCAGTGATATTTACTCAGCGCTGCATGCATTTGATAATATTTATCTGCCATTGTAATTCTGTTAACGTGTGACATGACTGTAACAATGGGCTATTCAGAACCTCTGTGCATTGTTGAATCAATAAGAGAGGTTACAGACCTGCAAATAGGAAGGGTGTGGGTAGTAATATAAAAATTTGTGAAGGGAATCAGGTTGAAGCTCAGGCTGGTCTGTTGTTCCTGACAATGTAAGTTTATTTATCAACCTCTGAGGATGAATTTTATCTAAATATGATATTTTTCCTTCTCCTGGTGTCCTGAGTCAATTTTCTGTTGAGTGGATGCATCTACTGAGGTTCTGAATGCTGTTAGTGACAACGATGTGGGAACGTATACAGTTACTGGCACCTTTTATCATTTCCAGTTTCCCAATCTTGCTTGAGAATTTGGAGGGATGAAGTTCTTAGACTGTGCCACACTTTTGCTCCAGTGGTATAGATGTTTAGCCACCCACGGTCATATTCAAAAATCTTGATTGTGGACTACCTTTAACCAGATGATAAGATAAAACAAACATGCGATGAAATCACCCTGAGTAAATGTACAGGTTTGTAGCTCGACAGCTCTCTGGTCCATGTTGCTTCTTCCAGTGGAGAGTTGTGGTTTCACAAAGAATGTGTATCCCAGGCTGATGTGTTTGTGTTCACTTCCCTTTTACCAGTGGTCCGCATCCTCCGGGCCGCAGACCGATACATTGCCGCGAAGGATGCAGTGGTGCAGCGGTAGACTGAATGCACCCAGCACACCTTTAAGAAAAAAGCCGAAATAAACAAGCTAATTAGTTAGTTACCGCCCGGCACGTAAATGTCAGCCCAGATCAGAGGCGATTGCCGATTACATCGCCTCTGATCTGGGTCGACATTTACGTGCCGGGCGGCACCTAATTAATTAGCTTGTTTATCTTGGCTATTTTCTTAAAGATGTGCTGGGTGCGTCCGGACTACCGCTGCACCACTGCATGCTTCGCCGCAATGCTTTGTCTGCGGCCCGGAGGTTGAGGACCACTGCCGTTGACTTATTTTTGGGAACTCTCTTGCCAAATTTATGGCATTTGCAAACAAGATGACTTTGTAAGCAGGTAGGGGGGAGAAAAGGGAAAGGCTTCGGCATCAGTAACATCATGTTTTACACCCATGCTCAGGAACATAAGTGTTGTCTTTTCATTTAATTGCTTAGACAAGTTGTGTCTCAACACAGTTGTCATCTTGACAGTTATGCTGGCATCGGATCTGTTTCTGAGCTAAGATGAAAGTGGAGAAGCTGCCTCAACCCTGAGTTTTTAATTGGGAAATTTTAAATCATGAGCATCAAGAAGGAGGGTCTGAGGCAAACCTGATGTAGAGAAGACATAGATTTTACAGCTTGGCAATGGACCTTTAAGCCCACCGAATCCTCTTGGATTCTTTTATCCATCTATCTATCTTTGACACTCAAAGTCGCTGCACAGGTTGACTGTGTGGTTAAGAAGGCAAACAGTATATTGGGCTTCATCAACTATGGGATTGAGTATTATGTTTGACAAATCGTATTGAATTTTTTGAAGAGGTTACTAGGAAAATTGACGAGGGTAAAGCGGTGGTTGTTGTCTATACGAACTTCAGTAAGGCCTTTGACAAGGTTCCATACGGAAGGTTAGTTAGGAAGGTTCAATCGTTAGGTATTAATATTGAAGTAGTAAAATGGATTCAGCAATGGCTGGATGGGAGACGCCAGAGAGTAGTGGTGGATAACTGTTTGTCAGATTGGAGGCCGATGACTAGTGATGTGCCTCAGGGATCTGTTTTGGGTCCAATATTGTTTGACATATACATTAATGATCTGGATGATGGAGTGGTAAATTGGATTAGTAAGTACGCAGATACTTACTAAGATAGGTGGAGTTGTGGGTAATGAAGTAGATTTTCAAAGCTTGCAGAGAGATTTAGGCCAGTTAGAAGAGTGGGCCGAAAGATGGCAGATGGAGTTTAATGCTGATAAATGTGAGGTGCTACATTTTGGTAGGACTAATCGAAATAGGACATACATGGTAAATGGTAGGGCATTGAAGAATGCAGTAGAACAGAGGGATTAAGGAATAATGGTGTATAGTTCCCTGAAGGTGGAATCTCATGTGGATAGGGTGGTGAAGAAAGCTTTTGGTATGCTGGCCTTTATAAATCAGAGCATTGAATGTAGGAGTTGGGATGTAATGTTGAAATTGCACAAGGCATTGTTGAGGCCAAATTTGGAGTATTGTGTATAGTTTTCACCGAATTATAGGAAAGATGTCAACAAAATAGAGAGAGTACAGAGAAGATTTACTAGAACGTTACCTGGGTTTCATCACCTAAGTTACAGAGAAAGGTTGAACAGGTTGGGTCTTTATTCTTTGGAGCATAGAAGGTTGAGGAGGGACTTGATAGAGGTATTTAAGATTATGAGGGGGATAGATAGAGTTGATGTGGATAGGCTTTTTCCATTGAGAGTGGGGGAGATTCAGACAAGAGGACATGAGTTGACAGTTAAAGGGCAAAAGTTTAGGGGTAACATGAGGGGGAACTTCTTTATTCAGAGAGTGGTAGCTGTGTGGAATGAGCTTCCAGCAGAAGTGGTTGAGGCAGGTTCAATGTTGTCATTTAAAGTTAAATTGGATAACTATATGGACAGGAAAGGAATGGAGGGTTATGGGCTGAGTGCAGGTCGGTGGGACTAGGTGAGAGTAAGAGTTCGGCACGGACTAGAAGGGCCGAGATGGCCTGCTTCCGTGCTGTAATTGTTAAATGGTTATCTAATCACATTTGTCTGCATTAGATCTGTATGCTTCTATGCTTAGCCTATTCAAATATCTGCTTAAATGCCTCTTAACATAGTAATTGTATCTGAATCAATAACCTCCTTTGGTAACCCGTTCCAGATATCAGCCGCCCACTCACTGTAAAAACAAAAAATTCCAATTAAGTCCCATGTAAAATTCCTTCCTCTTACCTTAAACATATAGTCTTTTGTTTTTGACACCGTTACCACTGTTAAACAAAATCTTTGTCTATCCACCTCACTTAGTGGATCTAATAACGAACTAAGTATAGTTTGACATTGTAAGATTAAACAGTTACCTGGCTCCAAATTATACGGAAATTCCAGGCCAATATTTTGACACACTAGAAATGCTTACAGTATATTGGAATGATACTGCAATTATTTCATGGCTGCCTCTCCCAGGCACCTTGCTGTTTCATTCTTTAGTTAATTTTCTTCTTAAACAAATCATTGAATTGTTAAAACTGTTTAGAATTTGTAGAACCTTAAACTATTTAGATTATTTTTAAGACAAGCAGATACATTGAAGCAGAGAATTTTGTTGCAGGCAGCCAGAAAATTGCTAAGTTAACTTCATCTGTAAAGCTACCAGGGCACTTCCCAGATGAAGCCTTGCGGATTACATTACCTTTCAAAAAGTGGAGATGTCGTATCCCACTGCTGGAAACGGTTCGCTTTATAGCTGATAGTTTTTCCACAGTTGTATTCCATCCCAGTGGAATAAAACTTGGATTATTTACTCTCGGTTGTTGAAGGACAAGGGGAGGTCTGATACTGAACTACACCTACTCCATCCATGGAAGCGTCAGCAATTGCCACTTCACCGTTTGCACCAATGTGGAGTGGAAGCAGCTAACCCTGCACTCTTAACAGTCTGATCAATAAAAATGTTCTATTTTATGTTATTTCTTTCCAGGTGAACTGATGAGGTTGAGATGAACTGGTTAATGATGTGTGCATGAGGAACTGGATGTATATGATAACCAATTGTAAAATGAATTTAAGTGGACTTAGAAGCTAATTGGTCCCAAAAATTGTAGACTGAGCTGATCATTTCATTGCTTTATACACCAAACGCATTAATATTCAATAATTTGAATTATACAGCCATAATGATAGTCAAGTAGGGAATTTAGTACTTAAAGAATGAATCATCAGATGATTCAAATTAAATGACACTGAGTTGGATAATAATGTGGTCAAGGACTAATTTAAATTTTCAGCTTATTGAAAAACATGTAAATATTCAGCAGGAACATTTGTTCATTGTGCGTGGTGTTCAGTAAGTTGGAAGGCTGCACAGCAAAACAATACGGAGCCACATGCCACATAAGACTATAATACTAGCGTTGAACGAGGTGTAACCTGACCTGTTCCTTTGAAACCATGTGACCAAACTAATATAGAAAGCTGAAGCTGGAATTAATTAACAGGATATTTTCTTTTCTCTGTTCTGTTTGTGTATTTTGGTGTAGGGTTGCATTGAGCAGTGTGCTTGTTATATACAGGCATTAATTTCCGAGCTTTAAAGAAGCAGGTACAAGCAGTGATTAAGTGAGTCCTCTGCAGTAATACACACTGCCCTTTTCTATACAGAAGCTCGGAAGGAGGGTGGGTGCGGTGGAAGTGCTGTGAAACAATCGTGCAAAATTTTGACCTTGGATAACATCTGTGATCTTGGATTCTATCTTGGACAACATTTTATTGTAGCTGAAAGGGAGAGGGTGGGCAAGTCATAGAGTTTTCAGTAGATACCAGTACAGTCGGTGTTTAGTTGAGGGGAAATAATGATTTCTGCAAGGGGTTATTTAAACACTTGCGTTTTTCTTTTACCTTGATTGTCTCTCTGTTTACATTGGGGTTTTCATGTAATTTTCATATAACCATTACACAAGAAGACCAGTGCTACCCGACCCCTGGCTCTGACTAATGTTTGTAAGGTTCTTATACCCAGGGGATGTTGTAAGGACAAGTTCCAGACATCCCACCTCTCCCGGAACTTCCAGGAGTCTCCCGCATATTAATAGTGGCTCCCTGATGCCCACAAATTATATACAATATCACAGAAATCAATTTTTTTGAGAGCGAGTGAGAGAAAAGCAAGAGAGAGCGCGAGAGCGACCATGAGAGAGAGCGAGAGAGAAAGCAAGCGAGAGCACTTGAGAGTGCGTGAGCGATCATGAGAGAGAGAGAGAGAGAGAGAGCGTGAGCGAGAGCGCGCCATGGCAGGGTGTTCCAAAAAAAATAAAACGTACGGCACCCCAGACTACACTAAAGTCTACTCCTGCCTAAGAGGGGTCAAAATAATGACAGTGTTGCTTGCTGCACTGTTTGCAACAATAACTTTTCTATTGCCCATGGTGGGTTAAGACTGTAAAAGACGTGTTGAGGTGAGTTTAACAGGTGTCATTCGTTCATTAGCATAGCTAACATTATTTAAACTAGCTGGCTAGCTGCTAAGGAGCTACTCTATTGCAGTCATCCCACCTCTCCCGGAAGTCTCCCGCAAATTGATGGTACTACCTCCTTGAAATGAGTTTTTGCAGGGTGGGATGTCTGAAGTTCCCACTACCTACTCAATGAAATGTGTCTGAAATAGCCTCTGACAACTAAGTGCAGCTCCTGGCCTTCATGTGTGGCTTAGTTACTAAGCCTGCCAGTACCATTTCTACTGACAGGAGAAGGGACAAGGGTGGGTTACTTCAGGAAGAAGGGGCTTATCAGCCGTGGTTGCCAGCTCATCTAGAAGAATGAAAACTCTGATCTCAAACCTCCACTGCCTTGTGGCTATACCTATTCATGGGGAAATCCCAAGGAAAATGCCCTGAGCTGGAGTCCCTAAGGCAATCCTACACCAAGTTTGTACCATATAGCCTACTGTATAATATAGGACTACTTTATGTTGTAGTAATACATCGTATTGAGCATGTGCTACTAGGCGCGTATTGATCTGTGCGTGTGTGTTCTGTTCGGTTTCAGTTAATAAAGTACCCTGTTAATGTAGCTCCAGTCTACAGTGTTTTTATTAATGATATTGTTATGTAAACGGCCACATACACAACAAATTGGCAACAAGGTTAATGAACCTACATCGTATCGGAACACCGTGTTTATTTGATAACGGCACTCGGAAGAAGAGCGCAAAGTATGTCAAGAAGCGGGAGAGGCCGCGGCAGGGCAAGACCGTGGGTCTGAAAGGAATCAGAGATACAATCAGAGCGGCAGCACGTCAGTAGACCATAGCCGGCGCTGACCCCAGAGGCTGAAGGTCTGCCTGCCCCAGAAGGGAAATAAAAAATGGAGCAACACACGCATCTAGCCAGAGTACACTTGCGACGCTGGGAAAAAAAGATCACGTGAGTTAAAAAGAAAACAAGGGACTGGGGCTAAATTAACATAACAAGGATCAATTAACATGACAAGGATGGAGTTAATTGCCTCTGGATAAAATGCCTCTTCGTTGTTCACAGACAACGGAGGATGGTTGTAAACACAAAATAATCTGCAGATGCTGGGGTCAAAGCAACACTCACAACATGCTGGAGGAACTCAGCAGGTCAGGCAGCATCCGTGGAAATGATCAGTCAACGTTTCGGGCCGGAACCCTTCATCAGGACTGAAGAGGGAAGGGGCAGAGGCTCTATAAAGAAGTTTTGGGAGGGGGGTGGGAAGGAGAAGGCTGGTAGGTGCCATTACAGCATTTGATAGTGGCATTGAAGACTGGGCAATTTGTATTGAAAGAATAGAGTTATATTGTGATGCTAACGATGTTAATGAAGAACAGAAAGCCAGCGTCTTACTTAGTGTAATGGGCGCAAAAACATACAGCCTGCTATGGAGCTTGTTAACTCCTGAAAAGCCAGCTGACAAAACGTTCAAGCAAATAGTAGACACTCTCCAACAGCACTTAAACCCCAAACTGCTAGTCATTGCTGAAAGATTTAAGTTCCATAAACGGAATCAGATAAAAAATGAAAGCATTTCTGAATATTATGCTGAATTGTGCAAATTATCAGAACATTGTCAATTTGGAGCTGGTCTATCAGACACATTGAGGGATAGGTTAGTGTGTGGCATGCGCTGTGAAACCACACAGAAGAAGCTCCTGTGTGAAAAAGACCTTGCATTCGAGAAAGTGCTAAATATCTCAATATTATTAGAAATAGTTGCACAATGTGCTTCCAAGATACAACAAAAATCTATGGAATATGCCACAAATAAAATGTCACTGAACAGAAATGAAGGAAAGAAATGTTGCCGTTGTGGGAACAGGTTACATGACCCTGATGATAGTTGGTTTAAAGATAAAGAATGCAGAAACTGTGGCAAACAGGGCCACATTGGCAGAGTATGCAAAGCTAGTAAACAGCAGAAAAGGACAAAATACGCAGAAATAAGAAACCCCAGAAAGGAAAATACAACAATGTTTGCCTTCATTTTGTGCACAATGTTGATGAAAACTACTCAGACAAAAGTGAATTGTCATGTCTGCAACTTCACAGCGTGAAAGACACAGATGATCGAAGAGTAATATGGATCACTCCACAAGTGGCAGGCGTGGGACTGAAAATGGAGTTAGACACAGGCTCAGCTTTAACAGTCATCTCTGTACATGACTAGAATCGACTGTTTTCCCACATATCTCTGAAACAGACTAAACTACTGCTAAAGACTTACACAGGACAGAAAGTGTGTCCCAAAGGTCAAATTAATGTGACAGTGACCTACAGAGACAAAACATAGCAGCTGAACCTCTATGTACTGAAAAATGGAGGACCACCGTTGCTGGGACGTGAATGGCTCAGGAAAATTCAGTTGGATTGGCACACCATCAAGGCACTAGATGTGTCAGCAAAGGTGGGCAGTAAGGCTACATCTGAGATTGTCACAAATACTTGCTGACTCTGAACAAGTGTTCATGAAAGGAATAGGAACACTTCAGGGCATGAAGGCAAAGATTGAGATGAGGAAAATGCATGTCCAAAACTTTACAAAGCCAGACCAGTGCCATATGCAATCTGTCCAACAGTAGAGACAGAACTGAAAAATCTGGAGCAGACTGGGGTCCTGTCAAAGGTGGATTGGAGTGAATGGGCCATGCCCATTGTTCCAGTGATGAAGAAAATCTCCAGCACAAAACCAGGAAAACCAAGCAAGATGCGCATATGTGGCGACTTTAAAGTGCCTGTCAACCCAGTGCTCCGCACAGTACAATATCCCCTACTCTGTGTTCAGGACATTTTTGCTTCCCTGTCAGGAGGGGAACATTTCACAAAAATTGATTTGACCCAGGCTTACCTCCAGATGGAAATCTAGGAAGCATCCAAGAAATACCTGACGATAAATACACACAAAGGAGTTTTATCGGTACAACAGGTTGGTGTTTGGGATAGCATCAGCTCCCGCAATCTGGCAAAGGGCAATGGACCAGGTTCTGCAGGGGATTCCAGGGACTTGGTGTTACCTGGATGACATCATTGTCACCAGCAAGGATGACGACGAACATCTTTCTAACCTAAAACAAGTGCTCACCAGGTTACGAGAATATGGGCTCAGAGCTAATCGACAGAAGTGCGAGTTTTTCAAAAAGGAAATCTCATACTGTGGGCATGTGCTCAACAAGGATGGCTTACACAGGTCTCAAGACAAGACAGAAGCGGTGCTTAAGGCACCACCACCTGAAAATGTGTCTCAGCTGAGAGCATATCTTGGTCTAGTGACCTATTACCACAAGTTCTTGCCTAACCTATCCACGGTCCTACACCCACTAAATGCATTATTACAGGCAGGGACACAATAAAAGTGGGCTGAGAGCTGTGAGAAAGCATTTCAGGAAACTAAAAGACTCATAACTTCAGAAGGGGTGCTCGCACACTTTGGCCCCTCCTTACCAATCCGACTGGCTTGTGATGCCTCGCCCCATGGGACAGGAGCTGTGTTATCACACAAGTTTCCAGATGGCTCCGGAAGACCAATAGCCTGTGCCTCAAGAACACTAACTTCAGCTGAACGCAACTATGCAGAGAGGCCCTAAGCCTCGTGTGGGGAGTCAAGAAATTCAGTCACTACCTGTATGGCCAAAGGTTTACTCTGTTGACTGACCATCAGCCTCTCGTGTCAATCTTCAACCCAAGGAAAGGCGTTCCAGTGATGACAGCACAAAGGCTACAGCGATGGTCCCTTTTCTTAGGAGGTCACAGGTACGACATCAAACACAAGGGGACCAAGCCACACGGCAACACAGATGGTTTGTCACGTTTACCACTGCCCACTTCTGAGGTAACTACGCAAATGGATTCAGCAGAGGTCTTTCACACGACAACAGTTGAACAATTACCAGTAGCAAACAGCCTCATTGAAAGAGAAACATGCATTGTCAAAAGTGTATGACATCACAGTAAAAGGGTGGCCAGCGCGGGGTAACACACTGTTTCCAGCCTTCTCAGCGAGGAAGGAGCAGTTGTCAGTGTGTCGGGGAGCACTAATGTGTGGCGCACGAGTTGTGATTCCTCCCAAGCTACGCACCAGAGTGCTGGAGGAACTGCACGGGGGGCACCTGGGTACCATGAAGATGAAAAGTCCTGCCAGTGTCTATGTGTGGTGGCCAGGAATCGATAAACAGATTGAGGGCTTGACCAAGAACTGCTCTGGATGTCAAAAGATCCAGATCACACCACCACAATCTCCCCTCCATCTATGGGAGTGCCCTCATCACCATCAGTCCACAGCACTTGTTTCCAAAATGCATCAGGCTTGTTTAGATGTTCCTTTGATCCTTTTGAATAGAACTTCTTGGCCGCATGAGCAAAGGTATGTTTGGAGAAAAAAGGGTGCAGAATTTCTTGAAAAGAACCCCTCTCCAACTGTTAAGCACGGGGGTGGATTGATCATGCTTTGAGCTTGTGTTGTAGCCAGTGGCACGGGGAACATTTATTGGTCGAGGGAAGAATGATTCCATTAAATACCAGCAAATTCTGGAAGCAAACATCACACCGTCTGTAAAAAAGCCAAAGATGAAAGGAGGGTGGCTTCTACAACAGGATAATGAACCTAAGCACACCTGAAAATCCACAATGGACTACCTCAAGAGGCGCAAGCTGAAGGTTTTGCCATGGCCCTCACAGTCCTCTGACCTAAACATCATCGAGAATCTGTGGATAGACCTCAAAAGAGCTGTGCATGCAAGACGGCCCAAGAATCTCACAGAACTAGAAGCCTTTTGCAAGGAAGAATGGACCAAAATCCCCTAAACAAGAATTGAAAGACTCGTAGCTGACTACAAAAGCGTTTACAAGCTGTGATACTTGCCAAAGGGGGTGTTACTAAGTACTGCCATGCAGGGTGCCCAAACTTCTGCATCGGGCCCTTTTCCTTTTTTGTTATTTTGAAACTGTAAAAGATGGAAATGAAGTTTTCTTGCTTAAAATATTAAAGAAATGTGTCATCTTTAACTCAATGCCTTTTGGAAATCAATTTATCTTTTACTTGCTTAGCTATTCACAGTAATAGAAATCTTGACCAGGGGTGCCCAAACTTTTGCATGCCACTGTGTATGCACACATGGGAGATGAGAGAGGACCTAAACTGTTAGCTCTGTGGTCAAAAGGGGACACTGGCTCGTATACTGTCCGGATATAAAACAGCTCTGACTCAAGGACGGTATAGGTGGTGCCATGATAAGGTGCTTGTGGCTCTTGATGACACACTAGAGCAAGAGAGATGCAAGAAGAGGAGGGCTGGCACAGATTTGAGGAAGGCCATCACCTTCGTCAAAGAGGGAGCCAGGCCTTTCCTAACCAAACAACCAAAGCCCAATCTGCTGCTAACGGCCAGGCCCCGGGAGATGAGGGTCGATGTGGGAAGGAGACTTCAGTTCCTGGATGTGGTGCACACAACCCTATGCCTGGACATTGTACTGTGGTCAACTGAAAACTGGAAAATAGTTCTGGTTGAGCTGACTGTGCCGTGGGAGGAGGGATGGGAAGAGGCCCACGAGAGAAAGGCCTTGAAGTAATAGCCCTTAGTGCAGGAGTGCAAAGATAAGGGATGGCAGGCATGGTTGTTCCCTGTGGAGATCAGCTGCAGATGTTTCCCAGCCAAATCAGCATGGCGGTTTTTGTCAGCTCTGGGCCCGGATGAAAGGAGCAAAAAACAAGCAGCTCGTAGGATGGGGGAAGAGGCAGAACGAGCCTCTTGTTGGATTTGGAGTAGGCGAGAGGAGGGAAGCTGGAAGCCAGGAGCAGATGGGTAGTGATTTGGCCACCACTGCCGGCCCACCAACTGGAGAGTGTCGTGGTTAAGGGTCGAAACAGTCTAGTTCACAAACTAGTGAAGAATAGGTCATGTACAATTCTGTTTGGCCCACACTCACTTCCAACTTAAATACTCATTCTTCCTTTGCTGCTTCAAGACTCAACAATTTCAGCACTCCCTTGCTGAGAAGCAAGGTCATATGGCCTCTTCATCAGGACTTTAGTTGGCTGATGGTGAGAAGATCTCTCAGGTGAGATCCTATATGCATCGTCAGAGTCTCAATCCCACCCACAGTGTTCTCGGACAGCTGCAAAGGGAATGAGACTCATCTTCCTAGAATGTGCATTTACCACTGAAGTCTGGAAACCGATGCAGTAGTTCCAACTTGGATAGCTGTGTGCCAATGGACTTGGTGCTCTAAGGGATAATCACATCATCACACACTGAGGAAAGCATTAACTGTTGCTGGAAAATTATCAGCCTGCCATATGATGCCTGACACTTGCCAATCTCCACTGACACAACCCAAAACTTTGTGTGGGCATTATGCAGGATCTCTGGGAGAGCAAAGAGTTTATGGTGATCGTACCACTTTGTACCAAGGGGATGGAACTTGTGCAAAATTCAGTCAGGCGTCATACATAGAATGTACAAAAAAGAAAAAAAAATATGACCTGTTGATGTAGTGTAAATCCTTCAAGTGTGAGCAATATTAAAAATGCACTGTGTTATGTATTATCTATTCAGTCGAAAGTAGATTTCTGGTAATAAAAAAATCTCATTACTTTCTCAATAGACTTTCTAACAAACTTCACCTCATCTTACCTCACTAATATATAAATATATATATATCAATCAAAAAAAATGTCAGCTGGTGGCACAGTGATATCAGCGCCAGACTCCGGAATGGAGGTTCCCGGGTTCGAATCCAGTCGGCTGCTCCTGAGTATGCCTTCCGTCCGTGCCAGGTTGAGTGTTGAGCTCGCAACTCGACCTCGTAAAATAAAAATACTGCAAAATGTCTGTGCGAGGAGTGGCGCCCCACACAGCCTTCTGATCCGTGCCTTGTAAGGCATGAAAATGCCCAATGCCAGCCTCTTTGGCCTGAGTGATGTCATCATTTTTTAAAAATATATATACACATACACATTCAGTATGTATATGTGTGTGTGTCTACTTTCGACTGAACAGATAATACATAACACAGTGCATTTTTAATATAGCTCTTCTGAGCATAGGACATATTATCACATTTGAAGGATTTACACTACATCAACAGGTCATAACTTGTTTTCTTTTTTGTACATTCTATGTAGGATGCCTGACTGAATTTTGCACAAGTTCCATCCCGTCGGTGCACAGTGGTACGATCACCATAAACTCTTTGCTCTCCCAGAGATCCTGCATAATGGCCACACAAAGTTTTGGGTTGTGCCAGTGGAGATTGGCAAGTGTCAGGCATCATATGGCAGGTTGATAATTTTCCAGCAACAGTTAATGTTTTCCTCAGTGTGTGATGATGTGATTATCCCTTAGAGCACCAAGTCCATTGGCACACAGCTATCCAAGTTGGAGCTACTGCATCGGTTTCCAGACTTCAGTGGTAAATACACATTCTAGGAAGATGAGTCTCATTCCCTTTGCAGCTGTCCGAGAACATTGTGGGTGGGGTTGAGACTCTGACGATGCAAATAGGATCTGACCTGAGAGTTCTTCTCACCACCAGCCAACTAAAGTCCTGATAAAGAAGCCATATAACCTTATTTCTCACCAAGGGAGTGCTGAAATTGTTGAGTCTAGAAGTAGCAAAGGAAGAATGAGTATTTAAGTTGGAAGTGAATGTGGGCCAAACAGAATTGTACATGACCTATTCTTCAGTCGTTTGTGAACTTGCCATCTAGGTATATGAAGCTTTCATTGAATCTGGTAGTCTGGGGTAGAGGGTTCCAGATTGCATCTGTCTTTTCTGTCTAACACTCATCCTTGTACACTCTCTTCTGCATTCTCCCTCTCTTCCCCCCTCACCCCACTCTCTTCCCCCCCTCACCCCACTCTCTTCCCCCCCTCACCCCACTCTCTTCCCCCCCTCACCCCACTCTCTTCCCCCCCTCACCCCACTCTCTTCCCCCCACCCTCTCTCTCTCCCCCTCACCCCTCCCTCACTCCCCTTCACCTCTCCCACCTCTCTCTCTCCCCTTTCCCCCTCTCCCTCCTCTACCTTTCTCCCCCCTCTTGCCCTTCCCCACTCTATTGTGACACCAATTCTAATTCCAACCCCCTCTTGCAGTGCCCAGGCACTCTCAGATGCTGCCATTCATCTTCCCATCATTTCTCATTTGTAAAGAATACTTTTTTGAAAATCATTTTCATATTTAAAAAAATTACCTCAAGGAATTTTTAAGTCTTTAAAATACATCAAGCAGTGTAGGACTGTTTTGCAAAATTTTACAGCTTTCATTCCGGGATTTTTAGTTGACCATACGTGACAAGGCAAGGTCAATGAGTCTGACTTATTCAAACATGTAGATTGAATACTTTATGACCAACAATGTGGTTTGCTCAACCACCTCAGAAGGTAGCTAAGTTTATCTATGTTGCTTTGGCTCTGGAATTGTTTGCCAGGCAGCAGATTTTCTTCCCTAGGGGCTGTCTGTGGATTTTTGAGAGAATTCAGTAAACATGTAACCACCATCACTTTTATTTCCAGATTAAAATTATCCAATTTGGCATTGTGGCCTGTGAACTTGTGATTGCCTTGTCTTCCCTGTTTACCAAAGTTGAAAGTACATTTATTATCGAGTATTTATAACTTATACAACCTTGAGACTTATCTGCATGCAGGCAACCACAAAACAAGAAGCCCAAAAGAACCCAATTTAGAAAAGATCAACTTACAATGCACAGAGAGGGAGAGGAAAAAAAAACACAAATCATGCAAACAATAAAAACAACAGTACACTGATCCAATAATTAAACTATTTAATTTTTTTAATGAGATACAATGCTGAATAGGCCCTTATAGCCCTATGAGTCGCGCCCTTGATTTAACCCTAGTCTAATTATGGGACAATATCATCATCATCTTTAGATGCCATGCCCAGTTTGAGCTTTGACTGCCATGGCCCACACACTCCTGTTTTGGGTCAAGTGGATCAATTCTTTGGTATTCATTTCCAGTTCTCTGGCTGCTGTCTCCATCATCATTTGTCTTTGTCTTCCTCTTGCTTTTTTCCCTTCAATCTTTCCCATAATTACCATGCATTCCAGCTCCTCTTTCCTAATCACATGTCCAATGAAGTTACGTTGCCTTTTCATGACCTGATACATTATTTCTCTTTTTGTGTTTGCTCTGTTCATGACATCCTTGTTAAATATTCGTTTCGTCCATGATATTCTTTACATCCTCCTCAAAAACCACATCTCTGCTGCTACAATTCGTTGTCCTCATGTTACTAGATATTGTCTAACATTCTGAGCCATATAACATATTTGGATAAACATAACATTTCAGTACTCTGAGGCGGGTTGTCATGCCTAGATTAGTATTGGTCAGTATACTCTTCATTCTCGTAAAGGTGTCTTTTGCCATCCCTATTCTTTTGATGTCCAAGTCGCACCTGCTATCTGATGTCACCCAGCTTCCTAAGTAGCAGAAGTTCTGTACTTGCTTTATGTCTTCCCCATTTATTCTCAGCCTGCAGATAGGATTCTCCTCGGGACAATTTACAATGACAAACTAACCTACCAACCGGTATGTCTTTGGACTATGGGAGGAAACCAGAGCACCTGCTGGAAACCCAGAGTCACAGGGAGGGTGGACAAACTCCTTACAGACAGTGGCGGGAAATGAACTGTGTTTGCTAGTACTGTAAAGTGTTGTGCTAATTTCTACGTTACTGTGCTGATCTCTACTTAATGACTTGTGGCCAGTGAATAATACAGCTCAGAAAGAGGCCTTTCAGCCCAACATGTCTGTCCTGACCATGCTGTCCACCAACCTAATCCCATTTGCCGCTTTTAGCCCATATCCCTCTAAAATGTTCCTATCCATATACTTATTGAAATGCTTTTTAAATGTCATTGTACCTACCTCAACTATACCTCCAGCAGTCCATTCCATATGCGCACCAGCCTCTGCATGAACAATCGCCCCTCAGGTCCCATAAACCTTAAAAATGTGCCCTCTAGTTTTTAATTCCCCTTCTCTAGGGATTATGTGTGTTCATCTGTTTGTACCTGCATTTATTTTATATACCTTTATAAGGTCATCCCTCAAACTCCTACATTCTAAGAAATGAAGACCGAGACTGCCCAGCCTTTTCCCTGTAACTCAGGCCTTCAAGTCCTGGCAGTGTCCTCACAAATATTACACTCTTCCCAGCTGAATGACATGTTTCCTCTAAACTGAACAAAATACCCCAAGTGCAGTCTCGCCAATATTTTGTGCAATTGCGACGTAATGTCCTAACTTTTGTTTATATTCCGTATCCTGACTGATGAAGGCCAATGTGCTAAATGCTGCCTTCACTGCCCTGTCTACCTGTGATGCTGCTTCCACTTTATTTGAAATGCTATTGTCAATGTGCAAGTATTAAAATTAGCCAAGAATGAATCTAAAAATAACATTCTGTTGCAAAAGGTGATACGTGCTATGTCCCAGGACCAAAGGTAAAATTGTGTCTTGGCTTAAACATACTGAGTTAGGACAGAAAGAGCTTTTGTATTTTTTTTATTCTTGAGATCTAGGCTTTGCTGGCAAGGCTAATAAGAAATTGGTATTTTCAATAAGCCCTTATACAAATCAAGTTGCCTGCCAGCCCATTTCAGAAGTTGTTTTAGCATCAAGCATTCGGTGTGTACCTCATGCCCAGAACACACTACATAAGGGCAAATATTCTTCCCTCAAGAATAAAAAGAACAGGTATACTTTTACAGCAGCAACCACTTTGTGGTCTCTTCTACACTATTCAATTTCCATAACTGAACCCAAATCCTCAAACCACAGTGGCTGAACTTGCATTTGGCACATTATCCCTGGCCGATGGATTACTCATTCTGTAATTGAGCCAAATTTCTGCCCTGTTCACACGACCTATTGGATTTGACATGCCGAGAGGATCTACGATACAGCTAATTACAACATAAATAAAAATCGATAAGAGCAGGACATCTTAATGGTGTGTGCTGCCAGATACCTGTTCCAAAAGAGTCAAGCTTAGAAACTCCTGAGGTGATGCTACACTTGGAGATTCATCTTAGTGTCATATTTTTATCTTGAACTATTAATTTTTGCAGTTGAAAAGGAATGAACATTTTTTCACTGTTGTTTCACTTAAACCATTATAAATGAGACTTACTTGTTTGCGAACAAACATTTAGTTTTGACTGCTCCTTAGCATGCTGGACTTTTTTTATAAGGTAAATAGTTCAGTTGCACAGACAAGAGCATTTTCTGATTTAATCACTGCTTAAAACCCCACTTTGGCATTCAGGTTAATGATCTGCCTGGGTAAACTACGTCTCAATGGCTTGAACTTTTGACTTCTCCAATTTCAAATAAAAAGCATCCCTTGCTCCATTTTTCTCTCTCTCCTACTGACCCCCAGTTGCTCTGAAACCACCCCACCTTCCCCTCATTGTGTTCCGTTTTCCTCCTCAGCCATCTCCTGCACTCTGGTTCTCCTCCCTATTGTTCTTATCTGCCATCCTCGCTTCCCCTATTTGGTTCCATGTTCCACTGTCTTATCGTCTGCCGCCCTTTGTTGCCTCCACCCATCACCTCTATCACTATTTCTGGTGTCCCCTCCCCTGTCTATCATAACAACTAAACTATGTCACAGTCATAAAGCACAGAAACAGGCTCTTCGGTCTAACTCAACCATGCTGGCCAAGAACATGACTTTTAAACATTATAGCTGTACCCACTTACACTTCTTCCTCTGGCAGCTTGTCTGAATACTTACCACCCCCTGACAAAAGTTTCCCCTCTTGTCCCCTTTTAAATTTTTAACTCTCAAGTCTAGTCTTTTGCTCCCATATCCTGGGGGAAAAAAGCTGTGGCTATCCAGCTTTATCTACTGCCCCGCAGTTTGTGAAGTTTATAAACCTCCACAAGGACACATTTCAGTTCCTGGGTTACAGGCACAATTGCTTCTAATGAGGCTTATACCAGAAATATAGCTTTTAGAGAGCTTCCCACCCATATGGAATTGCTCAGCATGAAAGGAGTGGAAGATGAAGGTCTGATTTCTTTTTCTTTAAAACCTTCAATAAATATGATGGGTGTTTTGGAAACAGGACTCACAATGCTGCTTCAATGCTGATTTCTTTTACATGAGAAGGCAATGAATATGGTTCCAAGAATTCAGAGCTGATAGCTTTGAAAATGTGTTCAGAAAAATGCATTACATTTGTTTCTCATACTGCCAGTCATGAGCTAACTCAGTTGATTGCTTTCACTGATCCAAGATGCCATGGTGGTCTTGTTCCCACTCTAAAACTCTGGACTTTGTCTTTATTTGGCATTCACCTCATTAGGTTACTTTACCTCAAGCTTTTGGAACTGCCATCCTACAGAACACGAGCTCCCAACCTGGGCTCCACAGACCACATGGTTCATGGCATAAAAACGATTGGGAACCCCTGTTATACCCTATAGAAATGTTTAAATTGATGAGAGATGTGGATAAGGTGATAGCAAGTTTTTACACAGGGGGATGGGAGTCCAGAACTAAGGGGCATATGCTTAGGGTGAGAGGGAAATGTTTAAGTGGGACCTGAGGGCAAGTTTATCATGCAGAGTGTGGTGATTATATGGAATGAGCTGTCAGAGGAAATGATGAGGCAGGTTCAATGGTATCAACGAAGGAGCACTAGGTAAAGGGTTGTGGCTGAGAGGGATATGGGCTTAACGTAGGAAATGGGATCTGGATGGGTGGGCGGAATGAACGGGCTGTAGGACCTGATTCCATGCTGTGTTGTTCTATGAATCTGACTGTTTTCCCAGGTTATTCTTTCAAGTAGAATGTTGTTAATCTAATCGGAGTTGCAAATGATGGCCCACAATTTGTAACTTAGTCTTAGTCTGTGTTACTTGTCCTCCAGCAAGGTGAAGTTGAAGCAGATGTTGTTTTTGTCTTAAGTCATTAAGCAAATTTGCTACATAATGAATAACATTTCAAACCAAGTAGTTATGATCTTTATACTGAACTATTCCTTTCATGGCAAGTTATTCAATATAATCAACTGAATCTATTTGAATATATTTGCTATTTTGCACAAAAATGCCTTACAAAGGGGATATGTACAGTTTATCTTTTCTCTTGATGTCGAATTGTTAACGAAAGTTGCTTTGAAAGTCATGGTGGTGGGATTCTCTTTCCCAGAGCAGGGCGTTTAGAACAGGATGGCATAGGTCTGCAACATGACTTCCCACACTTTATGTCATGGAACCCTATCATTAACCGCGTTTAGAGTAGATCTGGTTTTCCACACAGAAAACTGTTGGTCGACTGGAACAAACTGCTAGAGGCAATAATGGAGGCAGGTACAATTACAACATTTAAAGGGCACTTGACGGGTGCTTGTATAGAAAAGAAGTAGAGGGATTCGGGCCTAATGTGGACAAATAGGATTTTCATAGCTGAGCATCGCAGCTGGCATGGATAAATGCCCATTTCTGTGCCGTAATATTCTGATTCTTAACAGTTTTTAATTATTAACAGCAAAGGAAGCTTTCTTCATATTTATAACTAACTCAATCACTATATCCAAGTATCTGTCAGTCATGTACTGAACTCCCTTTCTCTTAAATCCAGTTACAAGGGAGATACTTAACAACTTAAAAAATGTGTTACAAGCATGATCGCGTAGGCAGTCGCACATACTCTTTCATCCAGAGGCAAAGCCACCAGACCAAAACAGGACCAAATCACTTGATTATCACCAGGGTAACTCACTGTACTAAACACTGATTTGATCCGTTGAGATTTGTCTTTGAATACACTTAAATGGCTTTAAATTCATCATTCATGAAAGAGAAAATTGCATTTTTGAAGCAGTTTTGGAGGAGTAAGTGGGTAAGGGAATTTGTTACATGCAATTTAACCTGAAGTTGTGACTTTGGAGCCATTGAACTCTGCCTTCAACACTTACGCTGCTGGAAATTGATTTCCTTTTTCCCCTGCATAGTTCAGCTCAATAACCTGATTATTGAGATAATCCACGTATAAAGCAGATGACCTCTGCTTATTTGAATGACAGCTAATTTTATTTTGATTTTAACTGCCACGATTGACTATTCCCCGCCCCGTTTGTGTGACATTCAGAAGCAGCATCTGTGAAGAATTTTAATTGGGTTGTCCAGAATGCTGAAATCCTTACATACAAGAGGGCCACAGGATAATTATATCTTCAGTCTAGTATCATTAGTATGAGGCTCGGGGAGTTGTGGGACTTCAGAAAATTAGATGAGTGTATAATCACCTGTTTTATATATCTTGTATTTCTACTTTACTTTTATGTTGTTCTGATGTAATGAGAGGATACAAGTGGATAATTTTGGATCTGAAAACATCTTAGCTAAATGGATTTGACTTTGCATACAATATATTTGGGCACTGCAGAACTGGTTATTGTTGTTATTTTTTTGAATGATAGAATTGTCATGCCCAGAAATGGGTTTTATTGTCCAAATCTACTGCCTATCCCATTTTTCAGCATTTAGCCTATATTTCTTTCATGGACTTCCTATCCAAGTACCTGTCCAAACACTCTTGAAATGTTGTCATTATATCTGTGTATACCATCTCCTTTGGCAAATTGTTCCATCCTCTTAGTGAAAAACTTACCCCTTTATGTCTGCTTTTAATTAATTTCTGAGATAAGAACACTTTTTCTGAGGTAAATTGTGTTAAATTAATCGCCGCAAACAGTGAAGGGGCAAACGATGGTGAGGTGAGTTCAGGGCATGAGCCGAGATGACGTGTAGAAGAATGGTTGCAAATGGCTTGTACGTTTACCCAGTATGAGAGGTTGGTTTGCTTTAGGTGCCGAGAGGAGAAGTGTGGGCCCTGGCAGAGGAAATTTGATGCCCATACAACTGGGCTGGGTGCAAGGTTGAATGGTTCTGAGCATTGAGTTGATTTGAAGAGCCTGAGAGGGGCTTTGGGCTGGGGAGCAAAATCCAACATGGTCTAGGGCCCAAGCCCTTTGTAGTATCCGGGTCCTAGTGTAATGTATGGTCGGTTGTTTAGACAACTTAAATGCTGGCCCAGATCAGAGGCGAGAGCTGGTTTCTCTTGCTCCCGCAGTGTTCCTTCTCTCTGCAGGGCGCTGGAGCATTTCGCTATTCAGTTGTTTGGTGAATTTAAACACCAGCCCAGATAGTCTGAAAAGACAGTGTTTCGGGATCTAATGTGAGCCCAGATTTCTCTTGTTCTCTGTGATGGTACTCCTCTCTCCAAGGCACTGAGGTTATAAAGACGCCCTGGCTGCTGTGTTCCATACTCGCTAATAATTTGAACTGATAAAGTGAGGTTTTGGGCCTACTCTGAGTTGCTCTGAGGCTTGGATATGAGAACTCAATTTTGGTTCCAAATGTTGTTTGCTTCAATTCTTTGCATGATTTTTTTTTTTCTCTTGCGCATGGGTGTTGGTCTTTTATTTTTAGTTTTTTCTTTAACTGGGTTCTTTCAAGTTTCTTGCTTTGTGGCTGCCTCTGAGCAAACAAATCTCAAGGTTGTACAATTTGTACATTCTTTGATAATAAATGTAATTTGAATCTTTGGATCTTTGAATTCCTCTCTTTTCACCTTAAACCTGCCCTCCAATTCTAGACTCTTTTGTCCTGGGAAAAGATTCTCTCTGTTTTTTCTGTGACCCTCATAACTTTATAAATCTGTACAAGGTCACTCCCCAGGCTCCTACTTTCAAGTGAGGATAAAGCCAGACTGTCTCTCCTGATAACTACAGCTCTTTTTTTCCAGACAAAGTCATGTAAATCTCTTCTGCGCTCTCTCTCTATTGCTACCACATTTTTCCTCTAACCTGTTGACCACTGAGGTCTTCTCAGTCGGAAATTCCAGATTAAAATCAAATCAACTCAACCGTGGTGAGTTAATTTGATTTTAATGTATAGTATGTTGGTGGTGGTTTATTAATAGAGTGGAAATTATGGGGGTCCACAAGATGTGTTTCACGGTATTGATGTTTGCATGTCATATAACTGCTTCGGCGTCTCAGATTGAAAATTTGTACTCAATGTTACAGAGCGCAGGCAGCATCATTTAAGCATCTTATGTGTTGCTTCCGCATGTAGCATCTGGATTTCCAGCAGCTGCAGAATCTCTTGTGTTTTTGAGTTTTGGCTTCGTATTGATGACAGTGAGAGCCCAGATAAAGCTGTGGTTACCAGAGCAGAGTGCTGAGTGACAGGAAAAAGTGCATCTCATGGAGACCTATGCACTCATTTTCAAGGACTCTTTACAACTCCTGTGTTTAGTATTTTTATTTGCAGTTTGTCTTCTTTTGCACATCGGTTGTTAGTCTGTCTTTGTATTTTTATCTGTATGTTTTCATAAATTGGATTGTATTCTTCAAAGGTTTCAAAGGTAGACTTAATGTCAGAGAAATGTATTCAACATACATACTGAAATGCTTTTTCTTCGCAACCATCCATGGAAACAGAGGATTGGCCCCAAACAATGAACAACAGTTAAATGTTTGAACCCAAAGTCCCCCCACCAGCTCCCCTCCTTCCCACATGTAAACTGCAGCAAGTAACAATCTCCCTTCCCCCCCCACCGGCAAAAAAAACCATTGAGCACTCAAGCATGAGCAAAACAAAAGCAAAGACACAGACTTGCAGTACTCCAAAGACTACATTGTTCACATTCGACATACCACAGGCTCTCTCTCTCTAATAAGGGAGAAAGAGGTGTCTCCGTTTCACTGTAAATGCCAGACATCCCACCCTGCAAAAATTCATTTCAGGGAGGTAGCACCATCAATTTGCGGGAGACTTCCGGGAGAGGTGGGATGACTGCAATAGAGTAGCTCCTTAGCAGCTGGCCAGCTAGTTTAAATAACGTTAGCTATGCTAATGAACGAATGACACCTGTTAAATTCACCTCAACATGTCTTTTACAGTCTTAACCCACCATGGGCAATAGAAAAGTCACTGTTGCAGCGAGCAACACAGTCATTATTTTGACCCCTATTAGGCAGGGGTACACTTTAGTGTAGTCTGGGGTGACGTACGTTTTATATATTTTTTGGAACACTCTCGCTCGCGCTCTCTCTCTCTCTCTCTCTCTCTCTCGTGGTCGCTCGCGCACTCTCAAGCGCTCTCACTTGCTTTCTCGCTCGCGCTCTCTCGCTGTCTGGCTCATGCGCTCTCTCTTTCTCGCTGTCTGGCTCGCATGCTTTCACTTGCTTTCTCGCTGGCTTGCTTGCTCCCGCGCGCACTCTCTGGTGGTCGCTCTTACGCTCTCTCTTGCTTTCTCTTGCTCGCTCTCAAAAAAATTGATTTCCGTGATACTGTATATAATTTGCGGGCGTCAGGGAGTCCCGGAACTACCGGGAGAGGTGGGATGTCTGAAATGCCTGCAGGAGAATGAATCTCATGTTAGTATTTGGTAACATATGTGTACTTTGGTAATAAATTTAATGGGGATAGTAAATCCAGTAAGCAATTAGTAATGCTTCAAGGTTCCTGCAGCTGGGAATGGACTGAGCAAGTGGAAGCTCCCTTTGCTCCTAGCAGACATCTTCTTGGTTGTGATGAAGGCGTGACCTGCAGAGTTGCAGTTTTCTGCAATGCACAGAAGATGATGGACTTGTCAGCAGAGAATTCTTTTTCACCAGTTGTCCCACTGCAATTTAAATGCACACAATGCCTCGGAAAGCCACATTGCCTTCAGCGTGTACAGCTCTTGATGTTCTTGGTCCTGATTTTGATGCAGGCCCATCATGTGTTCTTGCGAAGTTGGCATTGTGTATCGCAGTCGGCTCAGCACGTTGGCTGGAGAACTGCTGTATTGTAATTGTACTCCATCAGCTGGGAGACTACTTTCAGTCAGAGTACAGAGATGCTATTGCATAGTAGTTTCCAATCACAAGACAACACAGAACTAAAGACTTCAATTCTATGTCATTAAACACCACATGAACATAACAACAAGAACTGAATGCCTTTATTTTGCAGTCACTTGCAAAGGAAGCAAAGCCCATAGATTGTATTGGGGCAGATCACGTTGAATGATTTTTTAAAAAAGCTTTCCCCATGATCTCTGAATGTGTGTAGGATACCTGGTAGCAAAGTTTTAAGTAAATTTATTATCGAAGTATGTATAGTTTGCCATTTTCTTTCAAGCATTTACAGGAAATCAGAGAAATACAATGGAATAAATGGAAAAACTATACACAAAGATTGACAAATAACCAATATGCTAAGTAAGACAAACTATGCAAATAGAAAATAAATAAAGTAAATAATACTGAAAACATGAGTTGTAGAGCCCTTGACAGTGTGTGATTGTGGAATTGTGGAATTGGTTTAGTGTTGAGGTGAATAAAGTATCTGCACTGGTTTAGGAGCCTGATGGTTGCAAGGTAATAACTGTCCCTGAACTTGGTGATGTGGTACTTAAGGCTCATGTACCTCCTTCCTAATGGCAGCAGTGAGAAGATAGCATGGCTTAGATGGTGGGGGTTCTTGCTGGATTCTGCTTTCTTGTAAATGTGCTCAGTGGTAGGGACTGTTTTGCCTGTGATACACTGGGCTGGGAATGCCTGTGACATTCTTGGGCATTGGTGTTTCCATCTTGCGTTGTGACCAGTTAGTAAACACCCTACTGCGCATCTATAGAAGTTTGTCAGAGTTTTAGGTGACATGATGAATCTGCTCAAAACCTTAAGAAAATAGAGGTGCTCTAATAGGTCACACCCTCATCACAACCAAGAAGATGTCAGTGCTGTAATAGCACTATACATTTATAAAAGATCTGTTGTTCTGTTCTTTGGGTCTATGTCAAATTTTATATTGAAGATGAAAAAATGCCCATTGAAGTCTAATTTGACCCACTTATTAAAAAGCTTGGTTTTCAGCTATTGAAATAGAATGTGTGTGACGTATATTTTGATGTTTTAAAAATACTAACAGAGCAGCTAAAAAAAAAACACTGACCAAAAATAAGATGATGGGAGAGATTTGTAAAACATTCTCAGAATGGTTGATTTTAACAAGGGCACTGAAATGTGAGCAAATTGTTTGAAAGGAATTTTTGGAGCCCGTTGATTAGGTGTCGGATGTTACATGCCGTTGCTGGATAGAGTTTGTGCCAGTGGCTGCAGATTGGGTCATGGTGCTTCTGAATGGTTCAGGGACACAGGGTGCAGAAAAATAGGGAGCTGTACATCTGAATGGCTTAAACTAAAACAACTGCAACTTCCATTTATCTTCTAAAGTAGGTTATCAAGAAAACCCAAGTCAATTGCAGAATATCTGTATTTTAAAATGGAGTGCCATAAGACATATTGTTACAGAAAGTGATTTGGGATAAGATATCCTGAGAGGCATAAATTGGATTTAGAATGAACAAGACTTTTTAGGTTGGCAGATTGTTGACAGTGAGATGTCATTGTTGTTGAGTTGACAGTTATCATTAGACAGATGAAAAGACAGAGCTCAATTATCTGTGCTTTCTGATGGTGAAGTAAATGGTGAAGGTGCAAATCATCAATGGACTAAGCAGTTTGGGCCAGATGGCTCTGTGGAGGAGGTTCATGCAAGGAAATGGAAATACATTTATTTTAGCAGGAACGCAGAGGTAGGAAGTGGTAACTCTAGATGCCCAGAGTGATGCACGAGTCTGTGAGATGTAAAATAAAGTGCAACCAATCAGGAAAACTCAAGTTGAAAGGTAATAAAATCAGGTCAAGTGTTTCAACAGTAGAAGAGCTATATTGAATGTACAGTCCATAGTCAGGTATTAAGGAAAGGTCTGGTGGATTGTGAATTGACAGACCATTGAGAAGTTATTGATTATGAAAGAGTTTAGGGGGTGGAAATTTGGGGTTGGAGGAAAATTCTTCCCATCAAGTACCAGAACTTAGAGTGTTTGGAATTCAAGGAGAGGAGTAGTAGCTAACTGAATATTAGTGGGAAAGAATAATTGTTCTTGAATCTAGTGGTGTGAGACTTCAACTGTGTGAATGTTTTGCTCAGTGGTAGAAGCTGGAAGATGGCAGGGCCCAGATAGTTTTTGAAGACAGATATTGCCTTCTAGGGCAGCACTTTCTGTATAAAACATCAATGGTGGGGAGAGATGTGCCCATGATGTGTTGGATTGAAAAACCATTTTGGATAGGGAGAAGGGAGAGCGAGGGCAACTCAAAGTATAGTTCCCCATGGCATGTTTGTGTTGTGAGTTTATTCATGTCATGTGGTTCTCTTGAATAATGAGAAATTGAAGTCATGAAGAAGTGACAATGTCATATATGCATTTGATGGAATATAGTACATCAAATATTTCTCCTAAGGAAAGAGAGCTAATACTATGGAAGATTTGAAGCAGTTTCTACCCTTTTATTCCAATCGTAACTCGCCAAAAAAAAATTTAGTAATGTGGGGTAAATTAAAAATCCTTAGAACCTCAAGGTAGCAATACTTCAAGGCAAAGTAAAATTAATATTGCTCACATTTGTCCAACTATGCTGAACATAAGCATCAGAAGTTTACATTTATAGAAGCTGCATGGTTAATGGGGAATAGGCCATCCAGCTATGGAGTCCACACAGCTGGAGCTATGCAATGGTGAGACCTATTGTTAGAACTCTACAGTTTATGGGTCGGTTACTGTTGCTATGGCAGCCTGATAAAGTTTGCCTGCAATGTTGATTACGCTGAACTGATTCTTCATTTCCAATACAAATCATTGGGTGTTGGAGTTAATTATTCTCTTGAAAGCCTGCTACCTTGTCACGAATTTGGATAAAATTTGAGTTTAAATTTTTTTTAAAAAGCAGAGTATTAAATTTAGTTTATGTAAATAATGTATTACTCCTGTGTGTTCACTGAAATCATGGAATATTGTAGTTTCATTTTCCAGAATACTCTTTGATCCTGAAGTAATAGTGCTGACTTCATTGCAGTGGTATAACGCACTTTCATTGTAAACCAAGAGAGCATCTTGATTTGTTTCCCAAGCAGTATTTTTTTTTAAAAAGCTGCAGTGGTTGGTGTAATTTTAACCCAGCTGACTTCCATCCCTTGACACTGGTTGAGGACTACCTCCAGTTGAGAGATCTATCAGACTTAATGAGGCTGTCTCTGAGCACCATTCTTTCCTCCTCTTAATGCATTAGATGTAGCCTGCTGGGGAATTCATGTACTTGACATCACAAGGTCTGTCTTTGCGACATGTGAGGTAGCAGTCACATTGTGTGAGGATGTTCATTTAACAAGGTTTGCAACTTGCTCTTTTGATGGTAGTTTTTTTCTTTCTTTTGTGTCTGGAAATGGAATATCTCTGCATCTACCTGCAGGAGTCCCTCAGAGTCTTTATATTTACAACCTGTCTCCCTTCTATTGTAGCCAAGGGAGGCCAGCTTTCTGAGGCATTTCTCTACCGCACAGAGTTCAGCTCTGTATTGTGTGGATAAATTAATATGAAAAGCCCTTCAGTTTGACCACATGAAAAATATTGATCGTGTACACGTGCTGTGGATTAGCACTACTTACATTATCCAGCTACAGTGGCAAGTACTGCATGGTCAAGCAAAGCAAAACTAGATGCAAGTTAAAGTTGATTCTACATTCTCTTCACAGCCTCACTTCTGTTTCCTGAAGCTCACTCCCAAAGTTATGAGTACAATATTTGTTTTCTGCTGTTGATGACAACAGTTCTTCGCAAGATTTCCCATTAGTTCCAATGGGATCAATCGCTAAGGTACAATAAGCTCCTCAGGAATGGGTCTTGGGCTCCTTAATGAATGTCACATAAGACTCTTGTGACTAATAAAGAGAGGAAGAGGTTTATTTCATTTGTCTTGGTGGATTTTCACCCTTCTGAAGATGCAAGGTGACTGCACTTAGCAACCACATTTCCATCTTTCTTTATTTTGTTCAGTCTTACAATATGATCTGGTTGCAGGCAGATATGAGAAGTACATCTCTTCCCAGTTATATGTATTGGTAATGAAAAGGGTCTATTTGATTAATTGTTCAGCTAATGAATAATAACATGGTTTAGTATTCATCAGTTCTTATGTTAAAGCATTTACTGTTGCTGTGGTTTGATTGAGCTGGAGTTCCTTTCTATGAGTAGGAGTTAGAAGTACAAGCATAGTAATTATTACCTACATCATTTTTCCTCTGTTAGAAACCATCCTCATGACATACTCCCTGCATGTTATTTCATACTTTAAGGATAATACCAAGTTAAAACAAATTAGTTTGACATTTACACTGGACAAAATGAATTCTTTATTTAAGTTACCTAGTATTTGTATCTGTGGGTTCATCGAGGTTTAATTTGTTCAAATCCCTGTGTTTTGCAACTTGAATATAATATATGTATATGTATGTGTGTGTGTGTATATATATATATATATATATATATATAAAAAATTTGTTTTTTATATATATATATATATATATATATCAAGAGCAAATGTATGTATGGTGTGTGTGTGTGTGCAACATTGTGTGTTCGACAGAGTGATCAGCAGCACTGGGGCTCCACAGGGGACTGTCTTGTCTCCCTTTCTCTTCACCATTTACACCTCTGACTTCAACTACTGCAGAGAGTCTTGTCATCTTCAGAAGTTTTCGGATGACTCTGCCATGGTTGGATGCATCAGCAAGGGAGATGAAGCTGAGTACAGGGCTACGGAAACTTTGTCACATGGTGTGAGCAGAATTATCTGCAGTTTAATGTGAAAAAGACTAAGGAGCTGGTGGTAGACCTGAGGAGAGCGAAGGTACCGGTGACCCCTGTTTCCATCCAGGGGGTCAGTGAGGACATGGTGGAGGATTACAAATACCTGGGGATACGAATTGACAATAAACTGGACTGGTCAAAGAACACTGAGGCTGTCTACAAGAAAGGTCAGAGCCGTCTCTATTTCCTGAGGAGACCGAGGTCCTTTAACATCTGCTGGACGTTGCTGAGGATGTTCTACGAGTCTGTGGTGGCCAGTGCTATCATGTTTGCTGTTGTGTGCTGGGGCAGCAGGCTGAGGGTGGCAGACACCAACAGAATCAACAAACTCATTTGTAAGGCCATTGATGTTGTGGGGATGGAACTGGACTCTCTCACGGTGGTTTCTGAAAAGAGGATGCTGTCTAAGTTGCATGCCATCTTGGTCAATGTCTCCCATCCACTACATAATGTACTGGGTGGGCACAGGAGTACATTCAGCCAGAGACTCATCCCACCGAGATGCAGCACTGAGCGTCATAGGAAGTCATTCCTGCCTGTGGCCATCAAACTTTACAACTCCTCCCTTGGAGGGTCAGACATCCTGAGCCAATAGGCTGGTCCTGGACTTATTTCATAATTTACTGGCATAATTTACATATTACTATTTAACTATTTATGGTTCTATTACTATTTATTATTTATGAAGCAACTGTAACGAAAACCAATTTCCCCCGGGATTAATAAAGTACGACTGTGACTATATATATAGCATGATCATTTTGTTTTAGGATTCAAAGAAAGTGTGTTCTAGCAGAATTAGTGTAAGCTCCTTTGCACGAGCTGAGATTATGAGTAAGGGGTGTATTTGATCTGCTTTCTATACTGAAGAGAACTGAATGGACATTGAACCCATGAGCACTACCTCATACCTTTTTATTTCTGTTTTTATTTGTATTACCTATTTTAATTTAACTATTTAATAGAAATATATATACACATAATGTAACTCAGTTTTTTTTCTCTATATTTATTTATCATGTATCTCATTGTACTGAACTAATGTCACAATGTATGCTGGTAATATGAAACCTGATTCTGAGGCAGTGATACTCTACTGGAATGCTTACTGTGTGTCTCACACAAGGCTGCGTAGCTTCCTCCTGACTCTGCACAGCTGTTTCACTCTTCCCTCTGCCACACTTCACTCTGTTTTTCTGAGATTCACAGCTGAAGTATGGAAGAGAACCACCTCCCAGAAGACAATATTGTGCTGGGTCTGTGCTGATTCTGAGAATGTCTTGTTGGCTACGTGGAAAGGTGGATCCTGTAGATATCTGTTTCAACACATTGAGGAGCTCACATATTTTTCTGGTGACCTTGTGGGTTTCCTCCAGGTGCTCTGATTTCCTCCCCTGTCCCAAAAGTGTGTGGTTTGGCAGGATAAATGGCCAATGTAAATTGCTCCTGGCATGTAGCTGAGTGACAGAGATGAGTGAAAATGAGATTATAGTAGGATTTGTATGATAGGTGCTTGACAGTCAACATTGACTTGATGGGCTGAAGAGCCTGCTTCCATACTCTATCTGTCTGACTGCTTTGTGGGAATTAGACACTCTCCAGCTGACTCTGTAAGTCATAGCATGGCTGCTGGCTAGTAAAATTAGGGTGCAGGCTGCAGAATTTTGCCCATTGATCTTGTTTTCATGTTCATTTTCTTCACAAAGCAGCATTGGTTTGGGGAGCTATTCCATTTATTAATGTTTAAAATGTTATTTTTAGTATCCTGGGGCTAATTTTTGATTTCAAAAGTTGGGAATAGTGTTTTGATTTTCCAAGTTCATAACTGGCATATTGTACTTGATGCTAGCAGACATCGACAGACAGGGTGCAGGCTGCTGTTATTGTATGGCTGCAGACTATGAATGGACAATTTCTTCTGCCTGCAGATGATTAATGGTTACCTTGTTAAGCATTGATTAAAAACAGCAGTGGTTAAATAAAACAATGCTTGTCTCAACAAGTGATTGCACTGTTTTTCTGCCTGTAATTTCAGTCAACATTCTCGATGCCATAAGAGTAACAATATAACCTATAAAAAGAGCAGATCTGTTCGTGCTTTTAGTAATTGTGTCTGCCAAGGTGTCACTAATCAAGTATGCAACAGCAAATGACATGTGATGTTCAGAATTATTGCAAGAAGTGGAGCCTGCTTCTCCCTGGCTCAGAATACTTTGATAGTTACAATAGAGTGTACTTGCAAACTTTATCACATAGTTGTGTATTATTGTTTAAAGGTTGTGGTTTGTGGAGAGACACCAGCTAATCACTAATCATGTTCCTTGTGTTTTTTCTTTGGGTGGTCTGCTCAGAATCTCTTTAATGAGCATTTGCTCCCACAGGAAGTATTTACAAGTTATATGGAAAAAAGATTGCTGCGTTGCAGCTCTTGTGTGCAGTCTGGTTGTGCTTTGTTGAAGGTGTCTTTTGGGAGTACGATCTCAGTCAACATTTTGGAGAGATAGCATGGATCTAAGGTATCCTGTTGTTTGTACTTTTCAATAAAAAGAACTACATTATGGTGATAAACTTGCGGCATCAGGCATATTGAGTTTGAGTTAGCTTCCGCCAATACTTCAGCAGATATTTTGGTTTAGAGATTAAGTAGCAAGTATCTTGCACCTAGAGATGAGAATCCCCAATAGTTTGTCTGATTTGTCATTTGAAGGGATTAGGCTGTTGAAATCTAAAAATGCTGTTCTACATCCTTCTGTTCTTATTAATATGCTAATGATCAACTCAATATTTTTTCACTGCTAATGCCTGTCAGGATCCAGTTAATTGTGCCGTTCGATGAAAACTGCAGGAAACTGACTGGAACCTGTTTTAGTTTGAAGAGCTAAATTAAAAGAGCAGTTCGTGTGCAAGTTGCTTCCCTTCCCTGCTTTGCTTTAATTTCCCATCTCACGATGCAGAATAATCATTGTGTATCATGTTTAGGAAACAGACATTCAAGATTTGTAGATTCATAGGAGTTACTCAGCTTGGAAACGGGCCCTTCAGCCCAACTTGTCCATGATAACCAATCAAGGTCATATTACCGCACGTTCCATATTTTCTTCTGGCCCATCGAGTCATTAAGTTTCTCTGTAAACTATTTTCCCAACTCTCCATCAACTCACCCAGATTCCACCCTTAATCCCCACTCTAGGCAATTTGCGGCATGCCATTACCTGTCAAACTGCCGTCTTTGGGATGTGGAAATCATTTGGGGAAACCCCACATATTCACAGGGAGAATGTGCAAACCTGATTACATTCCCTGGGAGAGTAGTCTGATGTTTTCCAATAGTTCAAGTCCTCTGATAAACCAATTTAGAACTGGTTTCCGAGAATTCAGAGTCAAAGACAAAGTAGAATTTATTGTTACATGCACAAGTACATAGGTGCAATGAAAAACATATCATCAGAGGCACCCAGCACCAAATCTCAAGAAAAACATATAAATTAAACATAAATTCTATAAATAAATAGCACAGGGCAAAAAGTCCATTGGCGTACAAAATCGTTGTAGTGTTGCTATACTGAGATGGTGATTAGGGTTGTGCAGGTTGGTTCAGGATCTTGCTGGGTGAAGGAAGGTAGCTGTTCTTGAGTCTTGTGTGGGAATGAGGCTTCTGCCCAATGAGAGCTGCAAGAAAATGGCATGGCCCAGATGGTGGGGATCTTTGCATGTTGCCACCTTGAGGCAGCACCTCCTGTTGGTGGGGAGGGATATGCTACTATTCTCTGCAGCTTCTTGTGTTCCTGCACATTCAAATTGCCATATCAGACCATGATACAACCAGACAGGATGCTATGTTCCATCTTTGTTCAGTGCTCCTGTGTCTTGTGAGGTGCCTCTTTAGAGTATCTGAGTTCCTTCCTTGAGTCTTCTCATCATAAGGTGAACAACTTTGCTGTTCATAAAAAAAACAAGAAAAACTGCATGAAATCAAAAGTAATAGCTAGTGATCCCAAGAATGCTTCTCGCAACGTATCATACACTTGGTGATTGGTTTTAAATATAAATTCTGGTATATGGGGGGGTTGATGAATGGCAAATACTAGTTAGGCAACCAACTGCAATGTACTCCGCAGAATGGTGAATGAGAGTCTTACTTGCAGAACACTTAGTTTATTGGGATTATGCTGTTGTTTTAGAGTGTTAGAATTTAAGATTTCATCTCTTAGAAAGCTTGTATGGGGTTTTAAAGAATGTTTGTGAAAGGGCTTTTGTTAGTATATAATGGCTTGCTGACTGTTCAGAGGCACCGTTAGCTGTTTGGAATTATGTCTATGAGACTCGATGAATGAGTGTCTGATGCCTTGCTTTTGTCATCTCTGTTCACCTGCTTTCAATTCAGTGTCTCTAAAATACGGCTTACATGATCATTCCATATTGTTCTACGTGATAAGTTTGTTGCCTACTCTCTTGTCGGGCAACGTTAGTTGCTTGACATAAACTATATCTTGTTCTCCCTAATGCAGTCTGAATTTCCAAATCCCCTCCCAGGAACCATTAGCTTGCTGAGTCTGCAAGCTTACTGTCAAAATGACCCCATTCATAAAAATCAAGCCGTTTGCTTCCAGTTTCCCAAATAAATGCTTAGTGTCACGTTGAGCCATGGCAGCTGTGAAAGACACAACTTGTGTTTAGTCATGACATTGATTCTAGGTCTCCATCTGTTATGAGGCAGGGTTTGTGGAGTGGCAACCAGTGAGCATTTTATTTTTCATGAAGCAGAGATGCACAAAACGTCTGAATTTTTTGTACCGTTAGGGAGCAGTTTGTACCAAAATGCCATTTGTCTTTGTATTATGTGGGCCGCATTCTGGCAAATTTGAGCCTCATTGACTACAGCTCTGCATTCAACACTATCATCCCCTTGAAACTCAACATTAAATTCTTAAGACCTAGGTCTGGGCACCTCTCTGTGCAACTAGATCCTCTCTTTCCTTATTGCCAGTCCCTAGGGAGTACGAATTGGCGACAAGTTCTCCACACTCACCATCGGCATAAGTGCACCATAGAGCTGTGTGCTTAGCTCCTGCTCTGTGCACTTTGTACCTAAGTTTATGCGGCTAAGTACAGCTGCAATGCCGACTTAAGTTTGCAAATGACGCCTGGTTGTTAGCCAAATCAAAGGTAGTAGCAAATCTGCAAATAGGAGAGAGAGACTGAAACTCTGGATTCATGGTGCCACAACACCAACCTGTCACTCAATGTCAGCAAAACCATAGAGCTGATCATTGACCACAGGAGGTAGAAGTCGAAAGTCCATGAACCAGTTCTCATTAGAAGAATGCAAGTAGAGAGGGTCGGTGGCTTTAAATTCCTTGTCGTCAGCATATCAGAGGAATTGTCCTGGGATCAGCACGTCGGTGAAATCACAGAGAAGGCACAGTAGTGCCTCTAATTCCTTAGCAGTTTGCCTACATCCAGCATTTCACCAAAAACTTTAACAAGCTTCTATTAATGCATGGTGAAGAGTGCCCTTGCCGTTTGCATTATTGTCTAGTATGGAAACAACAATGCTGAGAAATGGAAAAGGCTATAGAAAATGGGTTATTCACCCAGTTCGTCATGGGTGAAGTCCTCCCCACCACAGAGCACAGTTGCATAGAGTACTGCCACAAGAAAGCAGTATTCATCAAAGACACACCACCTTCCAGGTTGTGTCCTCTTTTGGCTACTAGCGTTGGACAAGAGGTGTAGAAGCATTGGGTCCCACATCACCAGGTTCAGAAACACCCCGCAAACATCAGGCATGGATAACTTCATTCATCACTACTTTCTATGAACTACAGAATCACATTCAGTGACTCTTTACAACAACTCATATTCTCAGTATTATTTTTATTTGTAGTTTGTTTTTTGCAGATTGGTGTTTGTCAGCCTACTACTACAAAATACTATTCTATTTCTTTTTTCATGTAAATGCTTGCAAGAAAATGCACCTCACGGTAGTATATGGTAACATATACCCAATTTGATATTAAATTTACTTTGAACTTTGAACTTTCTATTTTATACCTGCCTCTTGCCGTGTTTGAATTGCAGTGTGGAGCTTTCTAAATTTCAATAATATTTTTTGTTCTGGCAGATTTTAATAAAAAATGTGATATACAGCTAGTTAGAATGAAGGTTATCCATGCAGAAAATTACAGAGCCATCTCTGGGCAACAGCATACAGGAACTCTCCAGTGTACGTGGCTGATGCAATGTTCATGATTAAATTGTGCTTGAATAAGTATGTGATGAGATGGAAAAGGATTCATCTGAAGCACAGATTTTACTTGGTGTAGAATCTTCTGGGGTATAATGATGGCCAATGTTAATTTGCATTGAAGCATTGATGAGCAGTGAATTACAGTGTTAAATATGTATAGACTTTGTTTTCAAGTGTGAAGTCCCAGGTAACAGACTTTGGGGAGGAGGGAAGCTATCAGTTGTCTTTATCCACTCTCACATTTCAAACCTCCAGTTAATCGAAATGGATGCGCTGCTTGGAAGGTATCATTGCAGATAAATGATAGCTTTGCCATCAAACCTCATGCATGTGTTGTGGCCGGCTGAAAGCAGTTGAGATCAACACTTCCGATTGTTGTGATCCTGATAACCTTTCTCTCCAAGCAAATATTAATATTTGACTCTCTTATATAAAGTAGAATTTTTATTTTGTGTTTCAGTAGCTTTAGGCAGTAAATTTCCTGCTCTCCATCAGATTTCTGTGAAAGTTTGCTTCTGTTCCCTGTGCTATAGATCTTCGAATGGTTTACCTTTAAAAATAGTCATCCAGGAAACACACATTTTGCACCTTCCTCTATCTCAAATCCAGTTCTCCATTTATTTGAATACAGTTTACATATCTTCAGATAGTTTGCTCTGGACATTTTGGTTGCTCTGACCTCTTCTGTACTACAAATTAAAGCAGCTGAATACTCATTGGAAAGTCTTAAACCTGAACAAAACACAGAAAACTAATTGGAAGCTTTCAGTGGAAAGGGAGCAAACATTTGTAAGATCAGGAGAATTTGGCACAAGTTTTAAAAAAAAAATTAAAGACGAATTTGAATAGTTTTTCTTGCCATCCGGAATCCTTCACCACAGAAGAACTCATTCTGGAAGTGAGATTAATAGACGATATAAATTTACAGTTTTAGATCTTAAAAAGTTAATTTTATTCTAAGAACACTTCTAGATTTTAGAGTATTTCTGGTTATGCCTCTGTTTTAGAAGCTGAGTGTCAATGCCAGGGTGTTGTGCCTTCTCATGGTCTCTCAAGGTTGAAGGCTTTTGAGTAGTGCAAGGTCCTGATGCATGAACATAGAACTTAGAACAATACAATGCAGGAGAAGGCTCTTTAGTCCATGCTGACTGTGCTAACTATGATGCCAAAATAAACTAATCTCATTGGCCTGTGCATGGCCTGTATCACAACACTGCTTGTCTGTTGATGTGTCGGTCCAAAGGCTGCTTAAATATCTGCTTCCACCTCTATCAGGAGATTAACTGGAGATTCTAATGGGAGATGTATAGTCTACTGATCTGCGGCGATCAAGACCAGTGATCCAGAAATATACAAGAGGTCTGGGTATGACCTATGGAAGGCTATTTTAAGGATGCTAAAACAATTCCAATTCAGGTTAGTGATAGAATTGGATGCACGTCAGCCCTGGCAAGGTTTGCAGGCTATTACTTCTGACAAAGTGCAATCTAACATCATGGATGGCAGTCATCCTTCATTCCCAGATGAGCTCAACACCTTTTATGCACGCTTGAAAGGCAGAATAAAACTACACCTGTGCCAATTCCTGCAGCATCTGGTGACCCTGTGATCTCATTCTCGGGTGCCGACATCAGAACATCTTTCAATAGGGTGAACCCTCGCAAGGTGTCTAATGATATACCTGGTGGGTTCTGCAAACCCATGCCAACCAACTGGCGGGAGTGTTCAAGAACATTGCCAATCTCTCACTGCTGCAGTTGGAGGTTCCCATCTGCTTCAAAAGAGCAGCGATCGTACCAGTGCCCAAGAAGAGCAGGGTGAGCTGTCTCAATGACTATCAGTCAGTGGCACTGGCATCTACTGTGATGAACTGCTTTGAGAGGGTGGTCACGGGTAGAGTCAGCTCCTGCCTAAGCAAAGACCTGGACCCCCTGCATTTTGCGTACTAAGAGGTCAAAAGCTGATGCAATGTCACAGGCTCTGCACTTTGCTGTGGTTCACCTGGACATTATCAATAGCTTCCTCAGGCTTCTGTTTATAGACTATAGCTCAGTTCAGTGTTCAACACAAATCATACCCTTAATCTAATCAACAAAGTCCAAAACCTGGGCATCTGAACCTCCTTCTGCAGTTGGATCCTTGACTTCTCATCAGGAGACCACAGACTCTGTGGATCAGAAATGACTTTTCCTCCTTGCTGACAGTCAACACAGGCACACCTCAAGGATGCATGCTTAGCCCCACTGTTCTGCAGTCTTTACACCCATGATTGTGTGGTTAGGCACAGTTCGAACACCACCTGTAAATCTGCTGATGATACAACTATTGCTGGCAGAATTTTAGATGGTTATGAGGAGGCGTGCAGGAGCGAGACATCAGCTGATGGTGTCACAGCAACAACTTTGTACTCAATGTCGGTAAGACCAAGGAACTGATTGTGGACTTCGGGAAAGGAAAGTCGAGGGAACACCCCCCAGTACTCATCGAGGGATCAGAAGTGGAAAGGGGTGAACAGTTTCAAGTTCCTACTGTAGTTGTCAAGGTCCCTGAGGATCTATCCTGGGTCCAACATATCAATGCATTTACAAAGAAGGCTATATTTCATTAAGCATTTGAGAGAAATTGGTATGTCACCAGAGACACTTGCAGGTATACCGTGGAGAGCATCCTAACTGGTTGCATCAATATCTGGTATGTAGGGTCAGAGCACAGGATTGGAAAAAACTGCAGGAAGTTGTAGCCCTGTCAGCTCCATGGGCACGAGCATCCACAGGATTCAGGACACCTTCAAGAAGGCGACATCCATCCATAAGGATCCCCATCACCCAGGACATGCCCTCTTCTATTGCTGCCATCAAGGAGGAAGTACAGGAGCCTGAAGACACACACTCAACGTTTCAGGAACAGCTTCTTCTCCTCCACCATCAGATTTCTGAATGGATGATGAAACCATGAACGCTTCTTAAGTATTTTTCTCTCTCTTTATTCACTATTGATTTAAATTAGTTTTCTTTTTTTAATATATAAATTTATTGTAATTTATAGTTTTCATTATAAATTGTGAAGTACTACTGCTGCAAAACAACAAATTTCACGACGTATGCTGGTGATATTAAACCTGATTCTGATTCCTCAAGCAGTGCATTTCAGGCTCTCAAGCTGTTTAAAAAATGATTTTTCCTTGTAAATCTTTTGTCTTTCCCCCATTTCACCTTAAAGTTATACCCTCTAGTATTTGCCTTTTCCACCTTGCAGAGAAGCCTTTGAATATCTCCCTATCTATGTTCCTCATTAACGTGTAGTCAGGAAGAAAGACATTTTACATCAGTGGTAAAGAGGTCCAAGATAGAGAGCAGGCTCAGTTGTATAGATTTAGCATGCAGATACAGAAATCCAGGCACACAGTTTGTGTAGATATATTATGACCGCATGGATTCACGTACACGCTCTAGTCCATACCCTCTGTCTTAAGGTTTTCTTCTCCCTCTTTCTCACTCCCATTTCCCTAACCCAACCATCTCCTCTTCTAGGTTCAAATGTTAAGGTGGACAGTATACTTACCCAATCAAAGGTTCTAGTTTCGGTAGTTTGTTTTAAGCCCCTCAAGACTGGCTTCTTTGATGTAAAGGCCAAGGAACATAGCTTCAGAAACATAAAATTCATTAGAATTTTTAAAAACAAACTGATTTGACAACTTTTGAACAGGCGAGCAAAGCAGGCTACTTCAGACAATAAGCTTATTTCACAACTTTACTGTGCTGGTGCCCAATGAAGCTATGTTTTGGCATGTTGAGTCTGAAACTATTCCAACAAAACTCTTGTTAGTTCAGCATGCTCAGGACTTTGGTGCTGGACCAGCAGATTTTCTCCACTACTGGTTTAAATTCTCTTTTATGTAGAGGTCTCAGTGCATTGCAATAGATTTCCTTGGAACCCACAAACTTTCAACTGTAGGAAGTGGGACCTGCTTCAGTTTAGGGAGAGAGTGGAAGCTGTGCACAGGTAAAACAGCTTGGAATGTATGAATGCGAATGGACCTTGTGATCAGGTGCTCAAGCAATTGGAAGGGAGTGAGCCAGATGTCAAACCATTGGGATTTCTGAATCATTGGATAGTGTATTTTTGTCCTTCTACTGCATTCTGTTTTACAATTTAATTTTGAGGATGAACATTAGCTATTATAGGAAAAGAAAAATATTGCACTTGTCTATCTGCAGCCCACTTTCTCCGTAACTGTAACACACTTTTATTGCATTCTGTTCTTGCTTTTGCTTAGCTATACCTCAATGTTTTTGATGTTTTGGAATGATCTATCTGGCTGTAATGCAAAATGAAGTTTTACGCTGTACTTTGGTACATGTGACAATAATAAACCATTTACCAACATTACTCAGGATTGAAGAGCGGTCTGAAATTTATAATTCCTGTAATGAATTTTATGCCTTGTGTACTTCCATTTTAACTAGCAGAGTGAGCTGCTTTATGGAGGGATTGATAGATTTTTATGTTTCGAATGCATTTTCTCACATTTTCTTGCCACCCACTTTAATTTACAGGAGCCAAGAAAACGTTACACCATCGTCAAGGAGATTCTTCACATTTTTTTGCATTGGACATGACCCCGTTGCCTTGTCACCGAAGTGCAGTTATCTTGTAATTGATTTCAGGAAGACTTGCTCTTAGAGGAATGCAGCTGGTCAGATCATGTTACACCTTAGTATTGTGTTATTCCAATGCCCATCAAATGATGTAATGTTCTATCTTTGTGCACTGAACAATGCCATGTGTAATCAGCTGGTGTATTAAAATTCTGTTAGTCTGATCAGGACTATTGTTCATACAAATCACCACAAAGGAAGGATTTTTTTCGCTGCTAACTCAATGACCTCACAGGTGCAAACTGACTTGAAGTTAATGACTACAGCTCAGAATACAGATTTAAATTAATATTGGTAGGAAGTCATTAATTCAGAAGGATTGAGTTTCAAATGTGCGTGTAACATTTTGTACGTATTAATTGCATTCTTAGACATAGAGTTGTCAGATAAACAGACTCTTCAGCCCACCAAGTCTGTGCTGACTGCTTAGCACCCACTTTCACTCATCTCTTTTTGTTCTTCCTGGATTTACCTCAACCCCCCCAGGTAACCTCTTCCCTACACACCAGGAATAATTTACAACAGCCAACTAACCTATAAATCTGCATGTGTATGCAATGTAGGAGGAATCCAGACTTCTTGGAGGAAACCCACTGGATTACAAGCAAGAATGTGCAAACTCCACACAGTGAGCACCTGAGGTTAGGATTGAACAAATCTGGGTCTGTGGAGCTGTGACAAAGTGGTTCCACTATCTGTGTCACTGTGCGGAGAGTTGTGGTGTTCTGATTTGAGCAAAAATATTCAAGAAAGAGCAAAAGAAAATTGAGATTAATTGCAATTATCTGTAGAGTACATATATTTTCAATAAAAACGAGGTTCTCTGGCTGAGACATTGTAACTCAGCAACAAATTTGTAGCTTGTATCTCATCAAATTCAACACTGGTTGGGTGATTGTATGTTTGGCTGCTTAATCAAGTCACATTTTGCACAGTTTGTCTTTCACTTAATTCATTGCTTTTCGTGGCCTGTGGTCAAATCTCACAATTTCATTCTGTCTTCATGGAGCCATCTTCAACCTCCACTGTTCCCATGGTGCTCTTGAAGCACTGAGAGTGGAGGATTTGCAGAGTAATTGAATTACTTTGTGAAATAAAGTGATCAGTGTGATACAATTGTGACTGTTCAATCTGGGATTTGAAGATAAAAAAACTATTATTCATTCATGTTTGAGTTTACATGGATTAATACAAGCATGTACAGTTGAAAATTGTTAAATTGTTGGCACATCCAGAGCATAAACTAAATTAAGTTGTGTTTTCCCGATTTTTGTAATTCACGGGGAAAGTTGAATTTTCATTCCATGTGGATGTCAGCTCAATTACCAGTAGAAAGGGAATAGTAATTTGTTCTTAAATTGAAATCCACAGGAAGCATACCTGTACATATCCTGTATTCCAGTTGAGGGCTTTTGGCTTGCAGTTCAAACATAACAAGCACCCAGATAAACCTGTTCTGGTCCAATTTCTCTATTTGAGTTTGAATAGCTGGGTGAAACTCTCTGTCAAGATTCACACGTGCCAGATGGCGTCAAAGTATCAAATTTTTTGCTGGAATGATGTAATAAAATTCAGTCAATGGACCACCACCACAATCTGGCTTGGATGAACTCCAGCTGTAGAGCTAGGCTTGATACCTACAACTAAAAATGAATCCTAAAATGAAAAGGCACTGCTTCTCTTTCAGATATTTGCATTGAACGAATATTTGTATGTTCTCATCCTTTGTTCTCACAGGAGTAAACTCCATTCCTCTATCACTTTGCCTGTAGCTTGGAATTCTCTCATTAGCTGTAGTGTTTAAACTGGTTGCTCTGTTCTGTGCATGCTTGGCTATCCTGTTTAAACAACTGCCTACGCATGTTGCTCCTGTCAACTAGTCTGCCAAATTAAACTTCTCATATTCAAATATTCTTCATCTCAGCAGACAAACAAATGGGTTTGCCTTTGAAGTGGTTAAAGGTACAACACATTAGCTAAAAGACAGTTGTTGACATTAGCACTGGCAGAACTGGACATCCTTTGGTTTGACACTCCACATTTATTTTTATATATATATAAATGTGTATTTCTATATAGATATATAGAAGCTTCTCGGGGTCAATATCACAAATGACTTGACTTGGTCCAACCAAGCAGAGTCCACTGCCAAGAAGCCCCACCAGCATCTTTACTTCCTGAGAAAACTAAAGAAATTTGGCCTGTTCCCTAAAACCCTCACTAATTTTTATAGATGCACTGTAGAAAGCATTCTTCTAGGGTGCATGACAACGTGGTATGGAAGTTGTCCTGTCCAAGACCGGAAGAAACTGCAGAAGATCGTGAACACAGCGCAACACATCACACAAACCAATCTTCCGTCCTTGGACTCATTTTACACCGCATGCTGTCGGAGCAGTGCTGCCAGGATAATCAAGGACACGACCCACCCAGCCAACACACTTTTTGTCCCTCTTCCCTCCGAGAGAAGGCTCAGGAGCTTGAAGACTCGTACGGCCAGATTTGGGAACAGCTTCTGTCCAATTGTGATAAGACTGCTGAACGGATCCTGACCCGGATCTGGGCCGTACCCTCCAAATATCCAGATCTGCCTCTCAGTTTTTTTGGACTACCTTACTTTCCATTTTTCTATTTTCTATTCATGATTTATAATTTAAATTTTTAATATTTACTATCGATTTGTAATCCAGGGAGCGGGAAGCGCAGAATCAAATATCGCTGTGATGACTGTACATTCTAGTATCAATTGTTTGGTGACAATAAAGTAGAAAATATTTTTGCTTTTGTGCACATGCTATTTTGGTTTTGTGGGCATTTAGCTATATTCATTACAAAGAAACTTTATTTGGCATTTTTCTTCAAATTTAAGGTAGTCAGAATCAGAATCAGTTTTAATACCACCGGCATATGTTGTGCAGTTTGTTAACCTAGCAGCAGTAGTACAATGCAGTACATGATATAGAAAAAAATAAGTAAGTGAATCAATTACAGTAAGTGTGTGTGTGTGTGTATATATATGTATGTGTGTATATATATATATATATATATATATATATATATATATGTGTGTGTATGTATGTATATGTATGAGAACAATTAATGGCTAAATTAAATATAGTGCAAAAACAGAATAATAAAATTGAGGTAGTGTTCATGGGTCGATGTCCATTTAGAAATCGGTTGGCAGAGGGGAAGAAGCTTTCCTGAGTCCCTGAGTGTACCATTCAGATGGACTTGGTTAAGTGTAGTGTGGGTGGGAGGAGCTTGAGAGGGAGTCAAATTAACAGAATTATTCTAAACTGTCTTAAGTTGTGAAATAATAAACATATATAAAGTGCTCCAAAGAAACAGACATAAAGTATTAAGGGTATTTCTATTGAACACAATTCAAAATACGTGACAATTCTTGCGAACATTTCTTAATTTACAGTTTTTCTGTTTTCTTTTATTTACTGGGTCAAAGCTAGTATTGTTGAGATACAAGGGATTAAGATGCTGGAAGTCCAGAGTAACATATGCAAAATGCTGGAGGAACTCAGCAAGTCTGGCAGCATCTATGGAGAGTAATAAGCAGTTATGTTTCAGGCTTTGGAGAATCTCAGCCTGAAATATCAACTGTTTATTCCTTTCCAATTATTGAGGCATTTCTGTTGTATCTGCCTGTAATCACATTCAGCTTGGTGTACACGCTTAAAATTCGTAGTACTTGTGTTTCCCAAATCAGAGACCATACAACAACCCAGTAATGCTGTGCTGCCCTCAACGTAAAGCCTTCACATTCTTCCAATAATACTGAGGCCATGAGCTTGGACATTATTCCCACTGAGGTTATGGGTTTGCAGAGTATTCTGGTTAAGGCCTTAAAGATTTATTTTGGCCCAACAAAACTCTGGCCATTTTATTCTACATGTCTTGGAAATAAAATCCCACAATATCCCAATTTATTTCTGATGACCTACCAACTCTAAGGAACAGTTGTAGCTGATCCAGCCCTTTGCACTCAGCTAACTTGTGATTGACCTTCAAGTTTCTGAAGATGATGAAGGAAGGGGAGGAAGGACAGGAGATAACTGATGAAAGTTCCTTGGTCTTTAGTGTTTAATTCTTGTTTCTCTGTGTATGGATAAACATTTATTCAAAAATCTTTGGCTTCCTTTCTTCAGTCATTCAAATATCTCATTAGAAGTTTCCAGGCGAGATAATCAAGGGGAAAGTGGACAAGCCAGCATTTGACTTTTCCATCTATTAGAAAACAGTGCTAAAATTGAATTGGAAACAGACACTAATTCCATCTATTAGAAAACAGTGCTAGAATTAAGTTGGAAGCCGACACCAATTAAACGTATATTTATCTCCTTAACTGACGTTTATGAACAGGATGCGCTATCTGACATGTTGGACTTGGAATGAAGTTCTTTTAACATCTTCATCCTTTGAGACTTCTGTCTGTATGGATGAAAATTAATCATGTGAAGAGCAGTAGTAAGTCATAATCAGGTTTTTTAACACTGACTTGTGTTGTGAAATTTGTTGATTTTTGGCAGCAGTGCAAAGACCAGAAGAAGTACTATAAGGTCCACAATAAATAGATAGTGCATAAAGTAGTGTTCATGAGTTCTGATGGCAGAGGTTGTTTGAGACTCTGTGTCTCTTTTCTGATAATAGTAATAGAGAGTGAGAACTGAAGTGGTGGATGCTGCCTTCTTGAGGCATCTCCTCATCAGTATGGAGGGCTGTACTGTGATGGAGCCAGCTGAGTCCATGACCATCTTCAGCCTCCTGTGATTGGAAGCAGTGCAGCCTCCATTACAAGCTATGATGCAACCAGTCAGAATGCTCTCTGTTCTATATCTATAGATATTTGTAAGCCATGAAGTATGGGTGCTGGCATGGCTTCTTCGTGAATTCATCAAAGTGTTGGCCCAGATAGATCCACAGAGATGTAGATGCCTAATAAGTTGAAGCGGCTCACCCTTTCCACTGAGGACTGGTGTGTGTTCTCATGACATCTTGTTTTTGTTATCCACAATAAATTCCTTCACCTTGTTGATGTTGAGTGTTAGGTGGTTGTTACAACATTAGTCAACCAGCTGACCTATCTCACTCCTGTATGCCTCCTAATTGCTATCTGAGGTTCTACCAACCATAGTGGAGTCATCAGCGAACGTACAGATGGTATTTGAGCTGTGCCTAGCCACGCAGTCTTGAATGCAGAATGGTGACTAGAGCTGTGGACTAAGTACACATTCCTGATGTGCACCTGTATTGATTGTCAGTGACGAGGAGAGGTTTGTCCTGATCTGCTGTAACTCTGGTTTCCCAATGAAGAAGGTGAAGATCTAGTTCTAGACAGAGATATAGAGGCCCATGTTTTGAAGCTTTGTGATTGATGTTGGAGAGGTGATGGTGTTGAACACCAAGCTGTAAATGGTAAGTAGCTGCCTGATGTTTGTTTCACTCTTGTCTAAGTGCTCCAAAGCACAGGAGCCAGTGAGATTTTGTCTGTTGCATTGCTGTTGTACCGCTCGGCAAATTGCTGTTGGTCCAGGCCCTTGCTCAGGTAAAAGATAAATCTAGCCATAAGCAGTATGATTGCTGCTCTTCTGAAGCAGTTGAGTACCTCAGATTGTAGTAGTGAGAGGTTAACGATGTCCTTGAACACACCAAAAAATGGTCAGCAGTATCTGGCCAGATGCCCTGTTGGGCCCTGATGTGAGGGTTCATCCTCTGGAAGAATGTTCTGACATTGGCCTCTGACACAGAGAACTCAGGGGACAACTACTGAGGGAATTGGAAAAAGCATTGTGTTGCTGTCCCTTTCAAATGGTGCATAAGGGGCATTGAACACAAAGGGGAGTGAAGTATCAGTGACACTTATGCTGTGAGATTTTGCCTGTGGTTAGACTAAAGCAAATATGGTTTGAGTAAAAGTTAAATTATGATGGTATAATTGTATCTTCTAATCATGTTGAGGCCTCTGGGATTTTAGTAATCTAATGGACAACTGAGTCAGTTTTAAATTTGCATAAATTGTCATTCCAAAGGATTGTTGTCAATACTAGATTTCCGTTGAGGAATGAGTCAATATATATCACATTTTAACTGGCTTAAAGGTAGACTCTTTCCATTATATACCCCTCAAATTAACTGATCAGATTTCTCAAAAGTTTCCAGAGAGCTGAGATGTTGAAGAGTTGAGTGTCAGTTCAGTTATAGAATGGATCAGGAATGTGTGCCATCTGGGGTAGCTGATCTCAGAGAACATTGCATTTCAAATGGTAGGTTTCTCTATCACGAATTACAAGGGAATGCAATTGGGGGAAAAAAAACATTATTGGTAAGAAGTAACAGTGAGACCCTTAATGGTGCCTGTCTCAGTACTTATCAACAAAAGAGATTGACCTGTTGAGTGTTTTAAACAATTGGAATTCATGAAGGATACTGAGTTTTTCAAGAACAAATTAAATGTAGATAGAGACACAAGAGGTAGCAGATGCTGGAACCTGGAAGAATACAAAAAGTGAGCCAGTCAGCATCCACAGAAGGAAAAGTTCAGTCCATGTTTTAGGTTAAGACCCTTCATCTGGACTGGAAAGAAAGAGGAGATAGTACGAAAAGTAGAGGGAAGGGGTGCAGCAGGAACTGGCAGGTGATAGATGGATTCAGGTGAAATAATGGGACTGACAGGCAAATGAGTGAAGGGGAGATTAGGAATAATGTCAGAAGAGAGGAGGTGATTGGTGGAAATGACAAAGTGGTGAAGGTGATGGAATCTGATATGAGAGGAAGGTGGGATATGGAATAAGGAGAGAGGTGGGGAGTGGAAAAGTGTGTTGGTGATGGGGAGAAGGAGGTGAAAGGTGATGGCAGCCTATTTGAAGGAAAAAAGAAAAAAAAATAAGGGAAAAGGGATGGGGAGAGTAGTTACCAAAAGTTTGAGAATTTAATATTCATGTCGCCAGGTTGGTGACCACCTAGGCAAACTATGAGGTGTCTTTCCTTTAATTTTCATTGCGCCATGACCTGGCAGAGGAGGAGACCATAGACAGACAAGTCGGTACGGGAATGATAAGTGGATTGAAGTGACTGGCCACCAGGAATTCCTGCCTGGCATGGCAGACAGAGCGAAGGTGCATTGCAACACAGTCCCCAAATATGCATGGAGAGGTGGTAATCAGGTGAGTGTGATCGCAATGGAGGGCAACTACCTATATTGGTAGAGGGAAGAATCAAATGTGGCCAAGATGAATCAATGCTTTCCTTTGTTGGCAGAGTGAGATTTATTTCATCAAAACTGACTTGCATTGTTGAACTATTGAAATGAATACAGCTTTTTTAAAATTTAGTAAAATGCACAAAAGCTGCTGTCATACAAAATATCTGATAAACTAACTGGAACTTGATGGGTCTGTTGTGTCAGCATTTGCGACACCACTGATGTTACAGCTGGTGTATGCTGAATATTTTGCTGTAAAGCAAGCAAAACCAGACGACTTCATGGTAAAGTCATAGTCATACTTTATTGATCCAGTGGGAAATTGGTTTTTGTTACAGTTGCACCATAAATAATAAATAGTAATAAAACCATAAATAATTAAATAGTAATATGTAAATTATGCTAGTAAATTATGAAATAAGTCCAGGACCAGCCTATTGGCTCAGGGTGTCTGACCCTCCAAGGGAGGAGTTGTAAAGTTTGATTGCCACAGGCAGGAATGACTTCCTATGACGCTCAGTGCTGCATCTCGGTGGAATGAGTCTCTGGCTGAATGTACTCCTGTGCCCACCCAGTACATTATGTAGTGGATGGGAGACATTGTCCAAGATGGCATGCAACTTAGACAGCATCCTCTTTTCAGACACCACCGTGAGAGAGTCCAGTTCCATCCCCACAGCACTGGCCTTACAAATGAATTTGTTGATTCTGTTGGTGTCTGCTACCCTCAGCCTGCTGCCCTAGCACACAACAGCAAACATGATAGCACTGGCCACCACAGACTCGTAGAACATCCTCAGCATCGTCCAGCAGATGTTAAAGGACCTCAGTCTCCTCAGGAAATAGAGACGGCTCTGACCCTTCTTGTAGACAGCCTCAGTGTTCTTTGACCAGTCCAGTTTATTGTCAATTCGTATCCCCAGGCATTTGTAATCCTCCACCGTGTCCACACTGACCCCCTGGATGGAAACAGGGGTCACTGGTACCTTAGCTCTCCTCAGGTCTACCACCAGCTCCTTAGTCTTTTTCACATTAAGCTGCAGATAATTCTGCTCACACCATGTGACAAAGTTTCCTACCGTAGCCTTGTAGTCACATACTGTACTAGCAGGCTCAAGGACAACTTAAGTCCCAATGTTATAGAACTATGGAACAGACCCCTAGACTTTTGGCCTCACATTTCACTTTGTCATGGCCTTGCAACTTGCTGTCTGCCTACATTGCACTTTCACTGCAGCTTTAATATTTTATTCTGCATTCTATTCTTTTTCCTGGAACTACTTTAATTCACCATGTGATAGGTATGGGTAGCATGGAAAACGAGGTTTTTCACTACATGTAACAATAAACTAATTTACCAGTTAGATTCATGGAAGTGGGATCTTGCAGAGTTGTGGGCCTCCCCATCATTCAAGCCACAGTTTCTCGAGAAATACTGAAGTCTCAAAAATTGTGCTTACTTTATTTGCTGGTCTTGTATTTTCCTTTACTCCCTGGTCAGATCTAATAGCCTTTACCAGCCGTACCTTGAGTTATGTTTCTTTTGCATTTTCAATGGTCACTACTCAGAGATTTGACTGAAAGTGCTTCGATGTTTTAAATATAAACCTCATGAAGGGAATGTAACCTTGTCTCCTTTTGTCAGCTAATTCAGCATTTAGATGACTTAATCCATCATTTAATTGATGACTTCAGGGTGATTTTTAAGACTTGTCCTCAACTAATAGCAGTAGCTTCAGAAGCATGTTAATCTTCGACCTTTACTAAATTAGTCAGCATCTGGCATGTATGTTGAGTGGATTACTGCGCTCAGCAACCTATGGTGTAAGAAATGATTCTGTATTCAGTACAATCAGTGGGATGTTTGTATTTATAGATGCTGGCAAACAGTAGTAAATCCCTTTTTAAAGTCAGAGGCTTGTACAACAGAGAAACGGAGCCTTCATTTCCTGGGTGTCAAGATCTCTGAGGATCTAACCTGGTTCCAACATATCAATGTTGTTATAAAGAAGGCAAGACAGCTGCTATACTTTATTAGGAATTTGAAGAGATTTGGCATGTCAACAAATACACTCAAAATCTTCTATAGTTGTATCATGGAGAGCATTCTGCCAGGCTGCATCACTGTCTGGTATGGAGGTGTTACTGCACAGGGCTGAAACAAGCTGCAGAAGGTTCTAAGTCAGCTCCATCTTGGGTACTAGACTACAAAGTACCCAGGACATCGTTAGGGAGCGGTGTCCTAGAAAGGCGGCGTCCATTATTAAGGACCTCCAGCACCCAGGACATGCCCTTTTCTCATTGTTACCATCAGGTAGGAGGTACAGAAGCCTGAAGGCACACACTCAGCGATTCAGAAACAGCTTCTTCCTCTCTGCCATTCAGTTCCTAAATGGACATTGAATCTTTGGACACTACCTCACTTTATTTTTAAATATACAGTGTTTCTGTTTTTGCACGTTTTAAAAAATCTGTTCAATATACATAATTGATTTACTTGTTTATTATTATTTTTATCTTATTTATTTTTTTCTCTCTGCTAGATTATGTATTGCATTGAACTGCTGCTGCTAAGTTAACAAATTTCACGACACATGCCGGTGATAATAAACCTGATTCTGTTCTGTACTAACCATCAACCACCTATTAACGCCAATCCCATATTTAAATCCAGATATGTATTCTGCACATATTCTCATCAATTCCAACCATTCACCAACAGACTAGGGAGAACTTGTCATGGACAATAAACCTACCAGCCTGCAAATCGTTGGGAAGAAACCAGCACACCCAGGAGAAATCTACAATATCACAGGACGAAGTACGAATTTCACACAGCCGAAGGTCTCTGGCTCTGTGATGCAACAGCTCCACTTATTTTTGTGACTCTGCAAATAACTTAACATATCAAAGCCATGCAATCCTGCCATACCTGGTTGTGAATGGTGGCATTCAATTAAACAGCTATCATCAGACACCATCCTCAAAATCAACCCTATTATCAACAGCATACGGTTTAACGATACACATGGGCTATTCCTTTAAAATTGCATGGTAATAGATGTTCAAATTATTCTCCTGAAATTTCGCTTCACTTCCTGTATGTGCTAAGTGATGCTAGGATGAATGAGGTTCATGTGCATATATACATATGGAAATCACTTCCACAGTACCTATATATAGTTTAATTATACATTGAAATACTTCACTTTCATTCTGAAGCCAGAGTCTTAAAGGAAGCTGAGATTATGAAGGAAGAATCGGCTGTGGTTGGCTGGGGGAAATAATGTTGAAAGGGATACAAGAATGGATCGACAAGGCTAGCATGTAAAGAAATATTTCAAGTTCAAAGTAGATTTATTATCAAAGTACATATATTTCATCATGTACAACCCTGAGATTAATTTTCTTGTGAGCATACTCAGTAAATCCATTAGAGAATAATAACCAGAATAGAATCAATGAAAGACAGTACTAACTTGAGCATTCAATCAATGTGCAAAAAAAATAAGCTGTGCAAATACAAAAAGAAGGAAATAACAATAAATAAGTAAGAAATGAATATTGAGAACATTGGATGAAGTGTCCTTGAAAGTGAGAGCCTACAAAAGGAGAGCTTGACCAGAGTGCCGGGGGTCCCAGACGATGGATGCTGCTTCCCTGTGACAATACCTAGTATAGATGCGCTCAAAGATGGGGAGGGTTTCTCCCGTGATGGACTGGGCCATTTATTTATGCATGTGCTTACAAATATTTATGCATTAGTTGGAGAAAAATACTGTTTTAAAGCATAATAACCAACAGGAAAAGTGGTCCATAATGCCCAGCAGGGGAAATGGTATTAGAAAATAGTGAAGCAGCTTAAGGATGTTGTGAGTGATAGCAGCAGGCTTGATGATTGTCACTCCGCTATTTAAGAAGGGGGTAAGGAAGCAAAAAGGAAATTATAGACCTGTTAGCTTGACGTCGGTGGTTGGGAAGTTGTTGGAGTCGATTGTCAAGGATGAGGTTACAGAGTACCTGGAGGCATATGACAAGATAGGCAGAACTCAGCATGGATTCCTTAAAGGAAAATCCTGCCTGACAAACCTATTACAATTTTTTGAGGAAATTACAAGTAGGCTAGACAAGGGAGATGCAGTGGATGTTGTATATTTGGGTTTTCAGAAGGCCTTTGAAAAGGTGCCACACATGAGGCTGCTTAACAAGATAAGAGCCCATGGAATTACAGGAAAGTTACATACGTGGATAGAGCGTTGGCTGATTGGCAGGAAACAGAGAGTGGGAATAAAGGGATCCTATTCTGGTTGACTGCCGGTTACCAGTGGTGTTCCACAGGGATCAGTGTTGGGGCCGCTTCTTTTTACATTGTACATCAACGATTTGGATTATGGAATAGATAGCTTTGTGGCTAAGTTTGCTGACGATACGAAGATATGTGGAGGGGCCGGTAGTGCTGACGAAACGGAGAGTCTGCAGAGAGACTTGGATAGATTGGAAGAATGGGCAGAGAAGTGGCAAATGAAGTACAATGTTGGAAAGTGTATGGTTATGCACTTTGGCAGAAAAAATAAACGGGCAGAGTATTATTTAAATGGGGAAAGAATTCAAAGTTCTGAGATGCAACGGGACTTGGGAGTCCTCGTACAGGATTCCCTTAAAGTTAACCTCGAGGTTGAGTCGGTAGTGAAGAAGGCGAATGCAATGTTGGCATTCATTTCTAGAGGAATAGAGTATAGGAGCAGGGATGTGATGTTGAGGCTCTATAAGGCGCTGGTGAGACCTCACTTGGAGTACTGTGGGCAGTTTTGGTCTCCTTATTTAAGAAAGGATGTGCTGACATTGGAGAGGGTACAGAGAAGATTCACTAGAATGATTCCGGGAATGAGAGGGTTAACATATGAGGAACGTTTGTCCGCTCTTTAGAAGAATGAGGGGAGACCTCATAGAAACATTTCGAATGTTAAAAGGCATGGACAGAGTGGATGTGGCAAAGTTGTTTCCCATGATGGGGGAGTCTAGTATGAGAGGGCATGACTTCAGGATTGAAGGGCGCCCTTTCAGAACAGAAATGCGAAAAAATTTTTTTAGTCAGAGGGTGGTGAATCTATGGAATTTGTTGCCACAGGCAGCAGTGGAGGCCAAGTCATTGGGTGTATTTAAGGCAGAGATTGATAGGTATCTGAGTAGCCAGGGCATCAAAGGTTATGGTGAGAAGGCGGGGCAGTGAGACTAAATAGGATAAAATGGATCAGCTCATGATAAAATGGTGGAACAGACTTGACGGGCTGAATGGCCTACTTCTGCTCCTTTGTTTTATGGTCTTATGGTCTAAATATTTAAGAACTGAAGTATGCAGGATCAGGAATTGATCCAGAATGGAAATCTGGAAAATGAGAGAGAACTGGATGGAAATATAACACTAGTTACTGAAAACTAATGTGAAGAAGTCATAAGTAATCAGAGAGCCCTCATCACAAAAGCACTTGAGCGCAGGATTAAACTAGAATTGGTTTATTATTGAGATACAATGAAAAACTTTGTTTTGCATGCCATCCATACGGACCAGTTCACTACAATAGTGCATTGAGGTAGTACAAGGGAAACTAATAACTGAATGCAGAGTAGTGTATGGTGACAGAGAACATTCAGTGCAGGCAGACAATAAGGTGCAAAGGCCATAACAAAATACAGTGTGATATAATGAGTCATGCAGAGCATCGTTCAGTAGTCTTATATCAACAGGATAGAAGCTCTACTTGAACCTGGCGAGACATGCTTTCAGGCTTGTGCCTGTATTTGAATTTTCCCTTCTTCCCAATGGAAGGGAGGAGAAAAGACTGTCCAGGGTAGGTGGATTTTTGATTACATTCGTTGCTTTACCAAAGCAGTGAGAATTATAGGCAGAATCTGTGATGTGCTGAGTTGTACATGCAACTCTCTGTAGTCTTTTGCAGTGTATCCTTCCCAGGCTGTCAATACAATCAGACCAGGACTTCTGATGATTTTCACTTCCATGAATGTGAAGTTTTCCACTCCTCTATTCAGTGCACGAGTAGTGACGTCTCATTACAATTATACACGGCCCTGAAGAGACATCACCTAGACTATTGTACGTAGTTTTGATCTCTTTAGGAGTGGAACAAAGATTCACCAGCCTGTTTCATGGTATGGTGGTTATCTTTTTGAGCTCAGCCGGGTGGATGAAGGAAAGATGCATGATGAGATATTGATCAGTTTGGGACACTAGATTCTCTAGAGTTTAGAAAAAAGATAAGAGGTTTTATAAGAATTTATAAACTATTTACAGTGCTGAAAAGGCTAGGTATTATCCCAGCTGAGAAACCTCAGACCAAGTGTCAATCTCTCAGAATAAGAATTTATCATTTTGGATTGAGATAAGGTAAAATATCTTTCTGCAATGGGTAGTGAATATTTGGAATTTTTCATTGCCGTAGCCTGTAGAACTTCAGTCTTTGAGGGATTGATGCAGTTTAGGGCACTAAGGGAATGAAAAGATATGGGATATTGTAGTAGCTGAGCATTGATCTTGGTGAATGTCCCAACAGGTTCAATAGATCAAGTAAGTACTTCTGCTTTTGTTCCTTGCATTCTCTGGTGTATTCCTTGATCCTCACTGTCTCTGCATCGTTACATTGCATGACTAATGAGTTTCTATTTCCCCTATTAAAATATGTAGGATTCAATCTGTCATTAAAGGATGGATGTTCCGAGGATGCTTTCCTGCCACTTATTGCCTAAAAGTAAGGGATGGTTGCTTTAGATACAGCTGAAAAAGAACTTCTGCTCAAAGTTTGAATCTTTTGTCTTCTCTACCTCAGAGGAAGATAGATGATGAAATGAATTCAGGGCTGTGATTGATTTGTAAACTATGGTGAAGTTGAGAGTTATGGGGCCCAAACAGGAAGATGAACAAGATAATATTAGCCATGATCTTGCAGATTGATCATTGCTCACTCAGATGGCGATGCATCCAGTCACAGTGGCCACTCCAACTCCACCTAATGCTGTGATTGTTTGTCGTTCTTATGATCACAAGACTCTGCAGGATATTGCAAACACCAAGTGCTGCAAGTTTACCTCACTAGTGAGTTGTTGGACAACAGATGAGCTCAACAGCACGAGCTTATTGCATATCGTCTGCTACAGCTACCCAGGCAAGACACCGTCAGAAGCGGTGCACAAGGAAATAAAGCAAGGAAAATGCACTGGTATTCATGCAAGAGTAAAGGCGAAACCTTTCAGGCCAACTCTCCCGTCAATTTTGCTTTCAAACGTTCGATCACGAGGAAATAAACTAGATTACCGACTGTACTTCTGAGACCGAAACAGTGTGAGATGAAAGACACGTGTGCGCTCATTCTGACAGAGATGTGGCTCCAGGAAACCATCCCTGAAGCAGTCATCCAGCGAGAGGGTTTTTGGACCAACAGAATTCCTGTGATTTCTCGCAGTGGAGGTGTATGTAGCTACATTAATAAGAACTGGTGTGCGAATGCTGCGGTAGTGACGATGTACTGTTCACCTGTGGTAGAGTTCTTAATGATGAAGTGCAGGCCCTTCTATTTACTAAGGGATTTCACTGTCATTGTGGTTGTATATATCTCCCCTTATTTAACCTTGTAAGTGCCAGGGAATGGAACCTTATGTTTCCAGTCTCTTCTTGTGGTTTGCATTTTGGAGTCCATGAATAATTAAGTTAAATCTGAGCCCCTCTCTGTCCAGGGCCAGCTTCCTTCCTGTGGTACGCAGCCTTGCAGTAATCCGGGAATGCTGAGTGCGGTTTTAGCAGACACTTTGATGCTCTGGTTGTGGATGAAGTATTTTTCCCATAACCTTGCCTCAAGGCCCACCTTTGTTCTGCACTTGCTTTGCAATGGCATAATATGTGTAGAGTTTGGGATATTGGCCCAGACACAAAATGCAAATAATTAAAATCCTATGTTTTTGCAAGTCTCTTCTTCAAGCAGTTTAGAAGTTGAACCAGAGGTAGAGTTATATTCTTGACCAAAAACTGATGGAATGGCTTGTCATTGAGTTCTCTCCTGGTGCATTGGGTTTACTTCCATTACTTTTTAGTACTTTGAAATGTTCTTTTTTTAATCAACCTGAAATTTAGAATACTTGTATTCTTGATTGTCAAAGATAATCTTATAATAGCATGACATTTGATTGCTTCAATTACCTTTGCAGTAATTTTATCTTTTTTGCAAAATTGTTTCTTCAACAGTAACAACGTGGTGACATCATGTTGTTAGCTACTCCCTGTTCAACAGTGCAACCATTGTGTGTTGTCCGTGGAAGGTGCAGCGAGGAATTCAGCACATTCCGGCCTAGGTTGGAGTTGGTTTTCATTGCATTTGGCAATATATGACAAAGTCACAGTCACTATCTTCAAATCATGGGCATTGTTCATTTTAATTGTGTGGTTAAGCTGCATGGTTTGAAATGAAGTTTGAGAGATGAGGTAATGCTGTCTAGGTAACATCTGAAGCAAGGCAACATGAGATGAAAGAAGCATTTTCCAGATGTGTGCTTTGCATTGCAGGTTGGTGTTGGCTGCAGTACACTTGCATTTATAGCAAGGAATCCCAGGAGCTTTACAGCCTTTTGATTTTAACCTCTGTAAGTATCAATATAGATTTGAATTTATTTTGCCCTGGTTTCCATCTATATGTAATCCTATAGTAGCTTTTCTTAGAGGTGTTGATATCTTATTTAGTGCTGGCTGGGGTGTAGGGTGGAGCAGGGATAGCAGAGCTCTCAAAGTGTGGGTCTTTGCTGGTCAGGAATAAGGTTGCAGATTGTGGTCTACCTGCTGTTCTATCCGCGTGCATGATTGACCATTGTAAGAATAAATGGGTCCCCAGTCAACACTTTGAGGATTGACCAGTTGGGGAGTGGATGTGTCCCCAGTCAACATTTCTTGCTTTGCTTTTTTCATTGATTATGGAAGAGAATGTTGAAAGACCCAACGGGGCAATTTAGTTTGGGGATGGATATTGTGTTGATCAGCTATCTTTCTCTATCAACATTATAAATACAACTGAATTTCTGGAATGGAATTGAGAGGGATGTTGAGACGAAGAAAGCTTTCTTATGTGAGTTGATTTGTACTTTTTTTCCCAAAAGGTTGTTGGAGATGGTGCCAGTGAACTGATGAATTTGTTGCTATTTGTCATCTGAACTTTAATGTGTGGCTCTTGCTACAGTTAACAGCTGGGTAAGAGATGGAGTCAACTTATTAGTGAATAATGTCATCATTTATTGACATACTGAGTTTTACTGAGGTTCTAAAAGAAGTAAGCTGAGTAGACTGAGAATCAACTATGGTGTCACAGTGATAAGGGATGAAAATGTTGCTGGAAGCCAGTAGGCATTCATTTTGAACAGACAGCCTTGAATGGTGCCAGTGCTGTTATTGACCCCTGTGGCAAATTGAGCCCAGATTAATGAGCACTGTGTGCACGTTTGAGCTATTTGATACCCTTCTATGTGTGAGCTCCTTCTTTTAAACAGAGAAAGCATAGCCTGTGGAATCTTGGTGAGGCTCTTCATTTTGAAGAGAAGGTCTCTGATTTGAACATGACAGTAGCAGCAATTATTTTGCTTTATTTTGAATGTGTCAGTGCACCAAAGAAATTATAAATAAATTTGATCTCTCAACTAGGAGAGTAAAATAAGTAATAGTTCATAGCAGGCATGGTTAAAAACAAATTATAACTAATTAAGTATGCTGAACAAGGATTTTAGAAGCTGGTGTCAGAGGGAAGCAAATGTAGGCCCTTGAAATGGAACTCGAGTTGTAGAAGTGTGACTTTCAATGGGATTTAGTAACTCACTGGAATGAAGTTTGAACCTCTATCTAAATTGAGTTGTTTATGTCAGGTTAGTCTTGCCAATCAATGGCAAACCATGCTGAATGGAGTTCGTAAAAAGTGGCTCTCATTCTTCCATATTTTGTAGCTCTGAAAATAAATCTTTTTTGTAAAGATGAATGGTTGGGTAGTTATGAATATATTGCTCTCATGTTATTCACTAAACACACAAGTCTAGTCCTTATTTGCTTATTAAATGGTGGCAGGTGGAGCACTTATTGTACATGCATCCCTTCCCATTGGCTTTGAAATGAGGAGAGAGTTAAAACCCAATCACATTGGTCAGTCTCGAGTTGTTCATGGGTCTGATTGGCAGATTTCTCTACCCCTGAAGAATATTTGTGCACTAGATGGATTTTGAGACAAAATGGTAGATTGTCATCGTTGCTGAGTTGAGGATTTTTTTCTTAAATTCTGCATCTATCTAATTGAATTTGGATTGTTCTTCTCTCACAGTGAGATGTAAACTTGGCCTCTGGACTAATGATACCCTGACCGCTGGTCACTGCACTGATATTCCTGCTGCATGGATAATTAATGTTGTTTTTGTGCATGTAAAATTAAGTACGTTATCGGATAGCATCTTTCTCCTTCAGAGTCATTTGGTGTTGCTGGACTGGAGTGACAAGAGCAGCTCATAAGTTCTTTAGCCAAACAAAAATACAACAGTTTCATATATATATATTTTTGTTAATAGGCTTTGCATTCAGAACTGCACTGAACAGGATGCAGAGAAGAAGCCTGTGAGGTGACCTGACAGAGGTGCTGTATATAAAGGAGGCATAAGAGAGAGAGTCTGTCTTTTTTCCCCATTGTAGGAGTATCAAAAACAAGAAGGCATTGGTTTAGGGTGAAAAGAAAGTTTTAAAAGGAATCTAAAGTGGAGTTATTTACACAGATTGCTATCTGGACCTGCTGTCAAAAGAGGTGGTGGAGTTGGATGCAGTGACTATATACAAAAGGCATTTAGACAGGTACTTAAATAGGTAGAAGAATATGATCCTAATGCAGTCAAATGGGATTAATGTGGATGGGCAGAAAGATTAGCATGGTTGTGATGGGCTGAAGGGCCTGTTTCTGTGCTCTGCAACTCCAACAGCTTCCAAATTTTCAGCACCCTCTGGGGGAATACTAACTTTCTGGTATCACTTCTAAAATTTGAGGCAAAAGAAAATGTAACAACTTCTTGCAGGCAGAAGTTAAGTTTTCATTCTGAGAATTATTTCTTTTGAAATGTATGTGCCCTACAGCGGCTTTCTAGGTTTTTACTGAAATAGCTTTTGTGTATTTCCTGTTTTTGCTTCTTGTTGACAAGCCATAAGGTGTAAGAAGATATCCTGGAGAGTGGTGGGAGGGTTGATGGCAGGAAAATATTCTGTTTAAAATCCAGACTTGCCAATGGAGTGGAGTTGGTAAAAAATACATAGAGTGTGAGGGCAACAATTTTTCTTTAAGGAGCTCCTTAATGATTACATATGACTTAAACTTTCCTGCTGAACAGACCTTGTATGGGACAAGTTGTTTGCAAACCTACCACTGCAGAGTGGTTTTGGCAGGGTGGGGGGGGGGTGGTGCTGATTATGCTGATGTGATGGGGAAGTTTGGAATGCAAGTTTGGATGTGTAGATTATGAGTTGGAGTAAGATTTTTGTAGGGGGGTTTTGTGGGTAGAATGTCATCCCATTCTGATATGTCTATCCACGGCCTCCTCTACTGTCAAGATGAAGTCACACTCAGGTTGGAGGAACAACACCTTATATTCCGCCTGGGTAGCCTCCAACCTGAGGGCATGAATATTGACTTCGCTAACTTCCGTTAATGCCCCTCCTCCCCTTCACACCCCATCCCTTATTTATTTATTTAATATATTTTTTATATGTTTTTACTTTTCCCCCCTTTTTTCTCCCTCTGTCCCTCTCACCATAACTTGTTGCCTGCTCTCCGCCCTCCGGGCTCCCCTCCCCCCTTCTCTTTCTCCCCTGGCTTCCTGTCCCATGATCCTCTGCCTTCTCCAGGCTGGTATCCTTTTTGCCAATCAACTTTCCAGCTCTTAGCTCCACCCCTCCCCCTCCTGTCTTCTCCTATCATTTCGGATCTCCCCCTCCCCCGCCCACTTTCAAATCTTTTACTATCTCTTCTTTCAGTTAGTCCTGATGAAGGGTCCCAGCCCGAAATGTCGACTGTACCTCTTCCTAAAGATGCTGTCTGGCCTGCTGTGTTCACCTGCATTTTTTGTGTGTGTTTCTTAAATAGTTGCATTGTTTTGAGGCAAGCCATTGGGATAGTAG